>NC_092726.1:43047269-43178423 GCF_047496885.1 Scyliorhinus torazame | reverse complement strand
CAGACTGAGATAACCAGACAGACAGACTGAGATAACCAGACAGACAGACTGAGATAACCAGACAGACAGACTGAGATAACCAGACAGACAGACTGGAGATAACCAGACAGACAGACTGGGATAACCAGACAGACAGACTGGATAACCAGACAGACAGACTGAGATAACCAGACAGACAGACTGAGATAACCAGACAGACAGACTGAGATAACCAGACAGACAGACTGGGATAACCAGACAGACAGACTGGGATAACCAGACAGACAGACTGAGATAACCAGACAGACAGACTGAGATAACCAGACAGACAGACTGAGATAACCAGACAGACAGACTGGGATAACCAGACAGACAGACTGGGATAACCAGACAGACAGACTGGGATAACCAGACAGACAGACTGGGATAACCAGACAGACAGACTGAGATAACCAGACAGACAGACTGGGATAACCAGACAGACAGACTGAGATAACCAGACAGACAGACTGGGATAACCAGACAGACAGACTGGGATAACCAGACAGACAGACTGAGATAACCAGACAGACAGACTGAGATAACCAGACAGACAGACTGGATAACCAGACAGACAGACTGAGATAACCAGACAGACAGACTGGGATAACCAGACAGACAGACTGAGATAACCAGACAGACAGACTGGGATAACCAGACAGACAGACTGGGATAACCAGACAGACAGACTGGGATAACCAGACAGACAGACTGAGATAACCAGACAGACAGACTGAGATAACCAGACAGACAGACTGGATAACCAGACAGACAGACTGAGATAACCAGACAGACAGACTGAGATAACCAGACAGACAGACTGAGATAACCAGACAGACAGACTGGGATAACCAGACAGGCAGACTGAGATAACCAGACAGACAGACTGGGATAACCAGACAGACAGACTGGATAACCAGACAGACAGACTGAGATAACCAGACAGACAGACTGAGATAACCAGACAGACAGACTGAGATAACCAGACAGACAGACTGAGATAACCAGACAGACAGACTGAGATAACCAGACAGACAGACTGAGATAACCAGACAGACAGACTGAGATAACCAGACAGACAGACTGGGATAACCAGACAGACAGACTGGGATAACCAGACAGACAGACTGGGATAACCAGACAGACAGACTGAGATAACCAGACAGACAGACTGAGATAACCAGACAGACAGACTGAGATAACCAGACAGACAGACTGAGATAACCAGACAGACAGACTGAGATAACCAGACAGACAGACTGGAGATAACCAGACAGAGAGACTGGATAACCAGACAGACAGACTGAGATAACCAGACAGACAGACTGTGATAACCAGACAGACAGACTGAGATAACCAGACAGACAGACTGGATAACCAGACAGACAGACTGAGATAACCAGACAGACAGACTGAGATAACCAGACAGACAGACTGAGATAACCAGACAGACAGACTGAGATAACCAGACAGACAGACTGGATAACCAGACAGACAGACTGAGATAACCAGACAGACAGACTGAGATAACCAGACAGACAGACTGGGATAACCAGACAGACAGACTGGATAACCAGACAGACAGACTGAGATAACCAGACAGACAGACTGGGATAACCAGACAGACAGACTGGGATAACCAGACAGACAGACTGAGATAACCAGACAGACGACTGGGATAACCAGACAGACAGACTGAGATAACCAGACAGACAGACTGGGATAACCAGACAGACAGACTGGGATAACCAGACAGACAGACTGAGATAACCAGACCGACAGACTGGGATAACCAGACAGACAGACTGGGATAACCAGACAGACAGACTGGGATAACCAGACAGACAGACTGGGATAACCAGACAGACAGACTGGGATAACCAGACAGACAGACTGGGATAACCAGACAGACAGACTGAGATAACCAGACAGACAGACTGGGATAACCAGACAGACAGACTGAGATAACCAGACAGACAGACTGAGATAACCAGACAGACAGACTGGGATAACCAGACAGACAACTGAGATAACCAGACAGACAGACTGGGATAACCAGACAGACAGACTGGGATAACCAGACAGACAACTGAGATAACCAGACAGACAGACTGGGATAACCAGACAGACAGTCTGGGATAACCAGACAGACAGACTGGGATAACCAGAGAGACAGACTGAGATAACCAGACAGACAGACTGGGATAACCAGACAGACAGACTGAGATAACCAGACAGACAGACTGGGATAACCAGACAGACAGACTGGGATAACCAGACAGACAGACTGAGATAACCAGACAGACAGACTGAGATAACCAGACAGACAGACTGGGATAACCAGACAGACAACTGAGATAACCAGACAGACAGACTGGGATAACCAGACAGACAGTCTGGGATAACCAGACAGAGAGACTGAGATAACCAGACAGACAGACTGGGATAACCAGACAGACAGACTGGGATAACCAGACAGACAGACTGAGATAACCAGACAGACAGACTGAGATAACCAGACAGACAGACTGGGATAACCAGACAGACAGACTGAGATAACCAGACAGACAGACTGGGATAACCAGACAGACAGTCTGGGATAACCAGACAGACAGACTGGGATAACCAGACAGACAGACTGGGATAACCAGACAGACAGACTGAGATAACCAGACAGACAGACTGAGATAACCAGACAGACAGACTGGGATAACCAGACAGACAGACTGAGATAACCAGACAGACAGACTGAGATAACCAGACAGACAGACTGGGATAACCAGACAGACAACTGAGATAACCAGACAGACAGACTGGGATAACCAGACAGACAGTCTGGGATAACCAGACAGACAGACTGGGATAACCAGAGAGACAGACTGAGATAACCAGACAGACAGACTGGGATAACCAGACAGACAGACTGAGATAACCAGACAGACAGACTGGGATAACCAGACAGACAGACTGGGATAACCAGACAGACAGACTGGGATAACCTAACAGACAGACTGGGATAACCAGACAGACAGACTGGGATAACCAGACAGACAGACTGAGATAACCAGACAGACAGACTGGGATAACCAGACAGACAGACTGGGATAACCAGACAGACAGACTGAGATAACCAGACAGACAGACTGAGATAACCAGACAGACAGACTGGGATAACCAGACAGACAGACTGAGATAACCAGACAGACAGACTGAGATAACCAGACAGACAGACTGGGATAACCAGACAGACAGACTGAGATAACCAGACAGACAGACTGAGATAACCAGACAGACAGACTGGGATAACCAGACAGACAGACTGGGATAACCAGACAGACAGACTGGGATAACCAGACAGACAGACTGGGATAACCAGACAGACAGACTGAGATAACCAGACAGACAGACTGGGATAACCAGACAGACAGACTGGGATAACCAGACAGACAGACTGGGATAACCAGACAGACAGACTGAGATAACCAGACAGACAGACTGGGATAACCAGACAGACAGACTGGGATAACCAGACAGACAGACTGAGATAACCAGACAGACAGACTGAGATAACCAGACAGACAGACTGAGATAACCAGACAGACAGACTGGGATAACCAGACAGACAGACTGAGATAACCAGACAGACAGACTGAGATAACCAGACAGACAGACTGTGATAACCAGACAGACAGACTGAGATAACCAGACAGACAGACTGGGATAACCAGACAGACAGACTGGGATAACCAGACAGACAGACTGAGATAACCAGACAGACAGACTGAGATAACCAGACAGACAGACTGAGATAACCAGACAGACAGACTGAGATAACCAGACAGACAGACTGTGATAACCAGACAGACAGACTGAGATAACCAGACAGACAGACTGGGATAACCAGACAGACAGACTGAGATAACCAGACAGACAGACTGAGATAACCAGACAGACAGACTGGGATAACCAGACAGACAGACTGGGATAACCAGACAGACAGACTGAGATAACCAGACAGACAGACTGGGATAACCAGACAGACAGACTGAGATAACCAGACAGACAGACTGAGATAACCTGACAGACAGACTGAGATAACCAGACAGACAGACTGGGATAACCAGACAGACAGACTGGGATAACCAGACAGACAGACTGGGATAACCAGACAGACAGACTGGGATAACCAGACAGACAGACTGGGATAACCAGACAGACAGACTGGGATAACCAGACAGACAGACTGGGATAACCAGACAGACAGACTGGGATAACCAGACAGACAGACTGGGATAACCAGACAGACAGACTGAGATAACCAGACAGACAGACTGAGATAACCAGACAGACAGACTGAGATAACCAGACAGACAGACTGAGATAACCAGACAGACAGACTGGGATAACCAGACAGACAGACTGGGATAACCAGACAGACAGACTGGGATAACCAGACAGACAGACTGAGATAACCAGACAGACAGACTGAGATAACCAGACAGACAGACTGGGATAACCAGACAGACAGACTGGGATAACCAGACAGACAGACTGGGATAACCAGACAGACAGACTGGGATAACCAGACAGACAGACTGGGATAACCAGACAGACAGACTGGGATAACCAGACAGACAGACTGAGATAACCAGACAGACAGACTGAGATAACCAGACAGACAGACTGAGATAACCAGACAGACAGACTGGGATAACCAGACAGACAGACTGGGATAACCAGACAGACAGACTGAGATAACCAGACAGACAGACTGGGATAACCAGACAGACAGACTGGGATAACCAGACAGACAGACTGAGATAACCAGACAGACAGACTGGGATAACCAGACAGACAGACTGAGATAACCAGACAGACAGACTGAGATAACCAGACAGACAGACTGAGATAACCAGACAGACAGACTGGGATAACCAGACAGACAGACTGGGATAACCAGACAGACAGACTGAGATAACCAGACAGACAGACTGAGATAACCAGACAGACAGACTGGGATAACCAGACAGACAGACTGGGATAACCAGACAGACAGACTGAGATAACCAGACAGACAGACTGGATAACCAGACAGACAGACTGAGATAACCAGACAGACAGACTGAGATAACCAGACAGACAGACTGAGATAACCAGACAGACAGACTGAGATAACCAGACAGACAGACTGGGATAACCAGACAGACAGACTGAGATAACCAGACAGACAGACTGGGATAACCAGACAGACAGACTGGGATAACCAGACAGACAGACTGAGATAACCAGACAGACAGACTGAGATAACCAGACAGACAGACTGGGATAACCAGACAGACAGACTGAGATAACCAGACAGACAGACTGAGATAACCAGACAGACAGACTGGGATAACCAGACAGACAGACTGGGATAACCAGACAGACAGACTGAGATAACCAGACAGACAGACTGGGATAACCAGACAGACAGACTGAGATAACCAGACAGACAGACTGGGATAACCAGACAGACAGACTGGGATAACCAGACAGACAGACTGAGATAACCAGACAGACAGACTGAGATAACCAGACAGACAGACTGGGATAACCAGAAAGACAGACTGAGATAACCAGACAGACAGACTGAGATAACCAGACAGACAGACTGGGATAACCAGACAGAGAGACTGGGATAACCAGACAGACAGACTGGGATAACCAGACAGACAGACTGGGATAACCAGACAGACAGACTGAGATAACCAGACAGACAGACTGAGATAACCAGACAGACAGACTGAGATAACCAGACAGACAGATTGAGATAACCAGACAGACAGACTGAGATAACCAGACAGACAGACTGAGATAACCAGACAGACAGACTGGGATAACCAGACAGACAGACTGAGATAACCAGACAGACAGACTGGGATAACCAGACAGACAGACTGAGATAACCAGACAGACAGTCTGAGATAACCAGACAGACAGACTGAGATAACCAGACAGACAGACTGGGATAACCAGACAGACAGACTGAGATAACCAGACAGACAGACTGAGATAACCAGACAGACAGACTGAGATAACCAGACAGACAGACTGGGATAACCAGACAGACAGACTGAGATAACCAGACAGACAGACTGAGATAACCAGACAGACAGACTGGGATAACCAGACAGACAGACTGGGATAACCAGACAGACAGACTGAGATAACCAGACAGACAGACTGGGATAACCAGACAGACAGACTGGGATAACCAGACAGGCAGACTGAGATAAGCAGACAGACAGACTGAGATAACCAGACAGACAGACTGGGATAACCAGACAGACAGACTGGGATAACCAGACAGACAGACTGGGATAACCAGACAGACAGACTGAGATAACCAGACAGACAGACTGAGATAACCAGACAGACAGACTGAGATAACCAGACAGACAGACTGGGATAACCAGACAGACAGACTGGGATAACCAGACAGGCAGACTGAGATAACCAGACAGACAGACTGAGATAACCAGACAGACAGACTGGGATAACCAGACAGACAGACTGGGATAACCAGACAGACAGACTGGGATAACCAGACAGGCAGACTGAGATAACCAGACAGACAGACTGGGATAACCAGACAGACAGACTGGGATAACCAGACAGACAGGCTGAGATAACCAGACAGACAGACTGAGATAACCAGACAGACAGACTGGGATAACCAGACAGACAGACTGAGATAACCAGACAGACAGACTGAGATAACCAGACAGACAGACAGACTGAGATAACCAGACAGACAGACTGAGATAACCAGACAGACAGACTGGGATAACCAGACAGACAGACTGAGATAACCAGACAGACAGACTGGGATAACCAGACAGACAGACTGGGATAACCAGACAGACAGACTGAGATAACCAGACAGACAGACTGGATAACCAGACAGACAGACTGGGATAACCAGACAGACAGACTGAGATAACCAGACAGACAGACTGGGATAACCAGACAGACAGACTGAGATAACCAGACAGACAGATTGAGATAACCAGACAGACAGACTGGGATAACCAGACAGACAGACTGAGATAACCAGACAGACAGACTGGGATAACCAGACAGACAGACTGGGATAACCAGACAGACAGACTGGGATAACCAGACATACAGACTGAGATAACCAGACAGACAGACTGGGATAACCAGACAGACAGACTGAGATAACCAGACAGACAGACTGAGATAACCAGACAGACAGGACTGAGATAACCAGACAGACAGACTGGGATAACCAGACAGACAGACTGAGATAACCAGACAGACAGATTGAGATAACCAGACAGACAGACTGGGATAACCAGACAGACAGACTGAGATAACCAGACAGACAGACTGGATAACCAGACAGACAGACTGGGATAACCAGACAGACAGACTGGGATAACCAGACATACAGACTGAGATAACCAGACAGACAGACTGGGATAACCAGACAGACAGACTGAGATAACCAGACAGACAGACTGAGATAACCAGACAGACAGACTGAGATAACCAGACAGACAGACTGGGATAACCAGACAGACAGACTGGGATAACCAGACAGACAGACTGGGATAACCAGACAGACAGATTGAGATAACCAGACAGACAGACTGGGATAACCAGACAGGCAGACTGAGATAACCAGACAGACAGACTGGGATAACCAGACAGACAGACTGGGATAACCAGACAGACAGACTGGGATAACCAGACAGACAGACTGGGATAACCAGACAGACAGACTGGGATAACCAGACAGACAGACTGAGATAACCAGACAGACAGACTGGGATAACCAGACAGACAGACTGGGATAACCAGACAGACAGACTGGGATAACCAGACAGACAGACTGAGATAACCAGACAGACGGACTGGGATAACCAGACAGACAGACTGGGATAACCAGACAGACAGACTGGGATAACCAGACAGGCAGACTGAGATAACCAGACAGACAGACTGGGATAACCAGACAGACAGACTGGGATAACCAGACAGACAGACTGGGATAACCAGACAGACAGACTGAGATAACCAGACAGACAGACTGAGATAACCAGACAGACAGACTGAGATAACCAGACAGACAGACTGGGATAACCAGACAGGCAGACTGAGATAACCAGACAGACAGACTGAGATAACCAGACAGACAGACTGAGATAACCAGACAGACAGACTGAGATAACCAGACAGACAGACTGGATAACCAGACAGACAGACTGGGATAACCAGACAGACAGACTGAGATAACCAGACAGACAGACTGGGATAACCAGACAGACAGACTGGGATACCAGACAGACAGACTGGGATAACCAGACAGACAGACTGAGATAACCAGACAGACAGACTGGGATAACCAGACAGACAGACTGGGATAACCAGACAGACAGACTGAGATAACCAGACAGACAGACTGGGATAACCAGACAGACAGACTGGGATAACCAGACAGACAGACTGAGATAACCAGACAGACAGACTGGGATAACCAGACAGACAGACTGGGATAACCAGACAGACAGACTGGGATAACCAGACAGACAGACTGGGATAACCAGACAGACAGACTGAGATAACCAGACAGACAGACTGGGATAACCAGACAGACAGACTGGATAACCAGACAGACAGACTGAGATAACCAGACAGACAGACTGGGATAACCAGACAGACAGACTGGGATAACCAGACAGACAGACTGAGATAACCAGACAGACAGACTGAGATAACCAGACAGACAGACTGGATAACCAGACAGACAGACTGAGATAACCAGACAGACAGACTGAGATAACCAGACAGACAGACTGGGATAACCAGACAGACAGACTGAGATAACCAGACAGACAGATTGAGATAACCAGACAGACAGACTGAGATAACCAGACAGACAGACTGGGATAACCAGACAGACAGACTGGGATAACCAGACAGACAGACTGAGATAACCAGACAGACAGACTGAGATAACCAGACAGACAGACTGGATAACCAGACAGACAGACTGGGATAACCAGACAGACAGACTGGATAACCAGACAGACAGACTGAGATAACCAGACAGACAGATTGAGATAACCAGACAGACAGACTGGGATAACCAGACAGACAGACTGAGATAACCAGACAGACAGACTGAGATAACCAGACAGACAGACTGGGATAACCAGACAGACAGACTGGGATAACCAGACAGACAGACTGGGATAACCAGACAGACAGACTGAGATAACCAGACAGACAGACTGAGATAACCAGACAGACAGACTGGGATAACCAGACAGACAGACTGAGATAACCAGACAGACAGACTGAGATAACCAGACAGACAGACTGGGATAACCAGACAGACAGACTGAGATAACCAGACAGACAGACTGGGATAACCAGACAGACAGACTGAGATAACCAGACAGACAGACTGAGATAACCAGACAGACAGACTGGGATAACCAGACAGACAGACTGGGATAACCAGACAGACAGACTGGGATAACCAGACAGACAGACTGAGATAACCAGACAGACAGACTGAGATAACCAGACAGACAGACTGGGATAACCAGACAGACAGACTGGGATAACCAGACAGACAGACTGAGATAACCAGACAGACAGACTGAGATAACCCAGACAGACAGACTGAGATAACCAGACAGACAGACTGAGATAACCAGACAGACAGACTGAGATAACCAGACAGACAGACTGAGATAACCAGACAGACAGACTGAGATAACCAGACAGACAGACTGGGATAACCAGACAGACAGACTGGGATAACCAGACAGACAGACTGGGATAACCAGACAGACAGACTGGGATAACCAGACAGACAGACTGGGATAACCAGACAGACAGACTGGGATAACAGACAGACAGACTGAGATAACCAGACAGACAGACTGGGATAACCAGACAGACAGACTGAGATAACCAGACAGACAGACTGGGATAACCAGACAGACAGACATGAGAAAACCAGACAGACAGACTGAGATAACCAGACAGACAGACTGGGATAACCAGACAGACAGACTGAGATAACCAGACAGACAGACTGAGATAACCAGACAGACAGACTGGGATAACCAGACAGACAGACTGAGATAACCAGACAGACAGACTGGGATAACCAGACAGACAGACTGGGATAACCAGACAGGCAGACTGGGATAACCAGACAGACAGACTGAGATAACCAGACAGACAGACTGAGATAACCAGACAGACAGACTGAGATAACCAGACAGACAGACTGGATAACCAGACAGACAGACTGGGATAACCAGACAGACAGACTGAGATAACCAGACAGACAGACTGGGATAACCAGACAGACAGACTGGATAACCAGACAGACAGACTGAGATAACCAGACAGACAGACTGAGATAACCAGACAGACAGACTGAGATAACCAGACAGACAGACTGAGATAACCAGACAGACAGACTGGGATAACCAGACAGGCAGACTGGGATAACCAGACAGACAGACTGAGATAACCAGACAGACAGACTGAGATAACCAGACAGACAGACTGAGATAACCAGACAGACAGACTGGATAACCAGACAGACAGACTGGATAACCAGACAGACAGACTGAGATAACCAGGCAGACAGACTGAGATAACCAGACAGACAGACTGGGATAACCAGACAGACAGACTGGGATAACAGACAGACAGACTGAGATAACCAGACAGACAGACTGGGATAACCAGACAGACAGACTGAGATAACCAGACAGACAGACTGAGATAACCAGACAGACAGACTGAGATAACCAGACAGACAGACTGGGATAACCAGACAGACAGACTGAGATAACCAGACAGACAGACTGGAATAACCAGACAGACAGACTGAGATAACCAGACAGACAGACTGGGATAACCAGACAGACAGACTGAGATAACCAGACAGACAGACTGGGATAACCAGACAGACAGACTGAGATAACCAGACAGACAGACTGAGATAACCAGACAGACAGACTGGGATAACCAGACAGACAGACTGAGATAACCAGACAGACAGACTGAGATAACCAGACAGACAGACTGAGTTAACCAGACAGGCAGACTGGGATAACCAGACAGGCAGACTGGGATAAACAGACAGACAGACTGGGATAACCAGACAGGACAGACTGAGATAACCAGACAGACAGACTGGGATAACCAGACAGACAGACTGGGATAACCAGACAGACAGACTGGATAACCAGACAGACAGACTGGGATAACCAGACAGACAGACTGAGATAACCAGACAGACAGACTGGGGATAACCAGACAGACAGACTGGGATAACCAGACAGACAGACTGAGATAACCAGACAGACAGACTGGGATAACCAGACAGACAGACTGAGATAACCAGACAGACAGACTGAGATAACCAGACAGACAGACTGGGATAACCAGACAGACAGACTGAGATAACCAGACAGACAGACTGGGATAACCAGACAGACAGACTGGGATAACCAGACAGACAGACTGAGATAACCAGACAGACAGACTGAGATAACCAGACAGACAGACTGGGATAACCAGACAGACAGACTGAGATAACCAGACAGACAGACTGAGATAACCAGACAGACAGACTGGGATAACCAGACAGACAGACTGAGATAACCAGACAGACAGACTGAGATAACCAGACAGACAGACTGGGATAACCAGACAGACAGACTGAGATAACCAGACAGACAGACTGAGATAACCAGACAGACAGACTGAGATAACCAGAGAGACAGACTGAGATAACCAGACAGACAGACTGGATAACGAGACAGACAGACTGAGATAACCAGACAGACAGACTGAGATAACCAGACAGACAGACTGAGATAACCAGACAGACAGACTGGGATAACCAGACAGACAGACTGAGATAACCAGACAGACAGACTGAGATACCAGACAGACAGACTGGATAACCAGACAGACAGACTGAGATAACCAGACAGACAGACTGAGATAACCAGACAGACAGACTGGGATAACCAGACAGACAGACTGAGATAACCAGACAGACAGACTGGATAACCAGACAGACAGACTGGGATAACCAGACAGACAGACTGGGATAACCAGACAGACAGACTGAGATAACCAGACAGACAGACTGGGATAACCAGACAGACAGACTGAGATAACCAGACAGACAGACTGAGATAACCAGACAGACAGACTGAGATAACCAGACAGACAGACTGGGATAACCAGACAGACAGACTGGGATAACCAGACAGACAGACTGGGATAACCAGACAGACAGACTGAGATAACCAGGCAGACAGACTGAGATAACCAGACAGACAGACTGAGATAACCAGACAGACAGACTGGGATAACCAGACAGACAGACTGAGATAACCAGACAGACAGACTGAGATAACCAGACAGACAGACTGGGATAACCAGACAGACAGACTGAGATAACCAGGCAGACAGACTGAGATAACCAGACAGACAGACTGAGATAACCAGACAGACAGACTGGGATAACCAGACAGACAGACTGAGATAACCAGACAGACAGACTGAGATAACCAGACAGACAGACTGGGATAACCAGACAGACAGACTGAGATAACCAGACAGACAGACTGGGATAACCAGACAGACAGACTGGGATAACCAGACAGACAGACTGGGATAACCAGACAGACAGACTGGGATAACCAGACAGACAGACTGAGATAACCAGACAGACAGACTGAGATAACCAGGCAGACAGACTGGGATAACCAGACAGACAGACTGAGATAACCAGACAGACAGACTGGGATAACCAGACAGACAGACTGAGATAACCAGGCAGACAGACTGGGATAACCAGACAGACAGACTGAGATAACCAGACAGACAGACTGGGATAACCAGACAGACAGACTGAGATAACCAGACAGACAGACTGGGATAACCAGACAGACAGACTGAGATAACCAGACAGACAGACTGAGATAACCAGACAGACAGACTGGGATAACCAGACAGACAGACTGAGATAACCAGACAGACAGACTGGGATAACCAGACAGACAGACTGAGATAACCAGACAGACAGACTGAGATAACCAGACAGACAGACTGAGATAACCAGACAGACAGACTGAGATAACCAGACAGACAGACTGGGATAACCAGACAGACAGACTGGGATAACCAGACAGACAGACTGAGATAACCAGACAGACAGACTGAGATAACCAGACAGACAGACTGGGATAACCAGACAGACAGACTGAGATAACCAGGCAGACAGACTGGGATAACCAGACAGACAGACTGAGATAACCAGACAGACAGACTGGGATAACCAGACAGACAGACTGAGATAACCAGACAGACAGACTGGGATAACCAGACAGACAGACTGGGATAACCAGACAGACAGACTGGGATAACCAGACAGACAGACTGGGATAACCAGACAGACAGACTGAGATAACCAGACAGACAGACTGGGATAACCAGACAGACAGACTGGGATAACCAGACAGACAGACTGAGATAACCAGGCAGACAGACTGGGATAACCAGACAGACAGACTGGGATAACCAGACAGACAGACTGAGATAACCAGACAGACAGACTGAGATAACCAGACAGACAGACTGGGATAACCAGACAGACAGACTGAGATAACCAGACAGACAGACTGAGATAACCAGACAGACAGACTGGGATAACCAGACAGACAGACTGAGATAACCAGACAGACAGACTGGGATAACCAGACAGACAGACTGGGATAACCAGACAGACAGACTGAGATAACCAGACAGACAGACTGGGATAACCAGACAGACAGACTGAGATAACCAGACAGACAGACTGAGATAACCAGACAGACAGACTGAGATAACCAGACAGACAGACTGGGATAACCAGACAGACAGACTGAGATAACCAGACAGACAGACTGAGATAACCAGACAGACAGACTGAGATAACCAGACAGACAGACTGGGATAACCAGACAGACAGACTGAGATAACCAGACAGACAGACTGGGATAACCAGACAGACAGACTGGGATAACCAGACAGACAGACTGAGATAACCAGACAGACAGACTGGGATAACCAGACAGACAGACTGGGATAACCAGACAGACAGACTGGGATAACCAGACAGACAGACTGGGATAACCAGACAGACAGACTGCGAAAACCAGACAGACAGACTGAGATAACCAGACAGACAGACTGGGATAACCAGACAGACAGACTGAGATAACCAGACAGACAGACTGAGATAACCAGACAGACAGACTGGGATAACCAGACAGACAGACTGGGATAACCAGACAGACAGACTGAGATAACCAGACAGACAGACTGAGATAACCAGACAGACAGACTGAGATAACCAGACAGACAGACTGAGATAACCAGACAGACAGACTGGGATAACCAGACAGACAGACTGGGATAACCAGACAGACAGACTGAGATAACCAGACAGACAGACTGGGATAACCAGACAGACAGACTGAGATAACCAGACAGACAGACTGGGATAACCAGACAGACAGACTGGGATAACCAGACAGACAGACTGAGATAACCAGACAGACAGACTGAGATAACCAGACAGACAGACTGGGATAACCAGACAGACAGACTGAGATAACCAGACAGACAGACTGGGATAACCAGACAGACAGACTGGGATAACCAGACAGACAGACTGGGATAACCAGACAGACAGACTGAGATAACCAGACAGACAGACTGAGATAACCAGACAGACAGACTGAGATAACCAGACAGACAGACTGAGATAACCAGACAGACAGACTGAGATAACCAGACAGACAGACTCAGATAACCAGACAGACAGACTGGGATAACCAGACAGACAGACTGGGATAACCAGACAGACAGACTGAGATAACCAGACAGACAGACTCAGATAACCAGACAGACAGACTGAGATAACCAGACAGACAGACTGAGATAACCAGACAGACAGACTGGGATAACCAGACAGACAGACTGGGATAACCAGACAGACAGACTGAGATAACCAGACAGACAGACTGAGATAACCAGACAGACAGACTGAGATAACCAGACAGACAGACTCAGATAACCAGACAGACAGACTGGGATAACCAGACAGACAGACTGGGATAACCAGACAGACAGACTGAGATAACCAGACAGACAGACTGGGATAACCAGACAGACAGACTGAGATAACCAGACATACAGACTGGGATAACCAGACAGACAGACTGAGATAACCAGACAGACAGACTGGGATAACCAGACAGACAGACTGAGATAACCAGACAGACAGACTGGGATAACCAGACAGACAGACTGAGATAACCAGACAGACAGACTGAGATAACCAGACAGACAGACTGAGATAACCAGACAGACAGACTGGGATAACCAGACAGACAGACTGGGATAACCAGACAGACAGACTGAGATAACCAGACAGACAGACTGGGATAACCAGACAGACAGACTGGGATAACCAGACAGACAGACTGGGATAACCAGACAGACAGACTGAGATAACCAGACAGACAGACTGAGATAACCAGACAGACAGACTGGGATAACCAGACAGACAGACTGAGATAACCAGACAGACAGACTCAGATAACCAGACAGACAGACTGGGATAACCAGACAGACAGACTGGGATAACCAGACAGACAGACTGGGATAACCAGACAGACAGACTGGGATAACCAGACAGACAGACTGGGATAACCAGACAGACAGACTGGGATAACCAGACAGACAGACTGAGATAACCAGACAGACAGACTGGGATAACCAGACAGACAGACTGGGATAACCAGACAGACAGACGGAGATAACCAGACAGACAGACTGAGATAACCAGACAGACAGACAGAGATAACCAGACAGACAGACTCAGATAACCAGACAGACAGACTGGGATAACCAGACAGACAGACTGGGATAACCAGACAGACAGACTGGGATAACCAGACAGACAGACTGGGATAACCAGACAGACAGACTGGGATAACCAGACAGACAGACTGGGATAACCAGACAGACAGACTGAGATAACCAGACAGACAGACTGAGATAACCAGACAGACAGACTGGGATAACCAGACAGACAGACTGAGATAACCAGACAGACAGACTGAGATAACCAGACAGACAGACAGAGATAATCAGACAGACAGACTGGGATAACCAGACAGACAGACTGGGATAACCAGACAGACAGACTGAGATAACCATACAGACAGACTGGGATAACCAGACAGACAGACTGGGATAACCAGACAGACAGACTGAGATAACCAGACAGACAGACTGAGATAACCAGACAGACAGACTGGGATAACCAGACAGACAGACTGGGATAACCAGACAGACAGACTGGGATAACCAGACAGACAGACTGGGATAACCAGACAGACAGACTGAGATAACCAGACAGACAGACTGGGATAACCAGACAGACAGACTGAGATAACCAGACAGACAGACTGGGATAACCAGACAGACAGACTGAGATAACCAGACAGACAGACTGGGATAACCAGACAGACAGACTGGGATAACCAGACAGACAGACTGGGATAACCAGACAGACAGACTGAGATAACCAGACAGACAGACTGGGATAACCAGACAGACAGACTGAGATAACCAGACAGACAGACTGAGATAACCAGACAGACAGACTGGGATAACCAGACAGACAGACTGGGATAACCAGACAGACAGACTGGGATAACCAGACAGACAGACTGAGATAACCAGACAGACAGACTGAGATAACCAGACAGACAGACTGAGATAACCAGACAGACAGACTGGGATAACCAGACAGACAGACTGAGATAACCAGACAGACAGACTGGGATAACCAGACAGACAGACTGATATAACCAGACAGACAGACTGAGATAACCAGACAGACAGACTGAGATAACCAGACAGACAGACTGAGATAACCAGACAGACAGACTGAGATAACCAGACAGACAGACTGAGATAACCAGACAGACAGACTGGGATAACCAGACAGACAGACTGGGATAACCAGACAGACAGACTGAGATAACCAGACAGACAGACTGGGATAACCAGACAGACAGACTGAGATAACCAGACAGACAGACTGGGATAACCAGACAGACAGACTGAGATAACCAGACAGACAGACTGGGATAACCAGACAGACAGACTGGGATAACCAGACAGACAGACTGAGATAACCAGACAGACAGACTGAGATAACCAGACAGGCAGACTGGGATAACCAGACAGACAGACTGAGATAACCAGACAGACAGACTGGGATAACCAGACAGACAGACTGGGATAACCAGACAGACAGACTGAGATAACCAGACAGACAGACTGAGATAACCAGACAGACAGACTGGGATAACCAGACAGACAGACTGAGATAACCAGACAGACAGACTGAGATAACCAGACAGACAGACTGAGATAACCAGACAGACAGACTGGGATAACCAGACAGACAGACTGGGATAACCAGACAGACAGACTGAGATAACCAGACAGACAGACTGAGATAACCAGACAGACAGACTGAGATAACCAGACAGACAGACTGAGATAACCAGACAGACAGACTGAGATAACCAGACAGACAGATTGAGATAACCAGACAGACAGACTGGGATAACCAGACAGACAGACTGAGATAACCAGACAGACAGACTGAGATAACCAGACAGACAGACTGAGATAACCAGACAGACAGACTGAGATAACCAGACAGACAGACTGAGATAACCAGACAGACAGACTGAGATAACCAGACAGACAGATTGAGATAACCAGACAGACAGACTGGGATAACCAGACAGACAGACTGAGATAACCAGACAGACAGACTGAGATAACCAGACAGACAGATTGAGATAACCAGACAGACAGACTGGGATAACCAGACAGACAGACTGAGATAACCAGACAGACAGACTGGGATAACCAGACAGACAGACTGAGATAACCAGACAGACAGACTGAGATAACCAGACAGACAGACTGGGATAACCAGACAGACAGACTGAGATAACCAGACAGACAGACTGAGATAACCAGACAGACAGACTGGGATAACCAGACAGACAGACTGAGATAACCAGACAGACAGACTGGGATAACCAGACAGACAGACTGGGATAACCAGACAGACAGACTGGGATAACCAGACAGACAGACTGAGATAACCAGACAGACAGACTGGGATAACCAGACAGACAGACTGGGATAACCAGACAGACAGACTGAGATAACCAGACAGACAGACTGAGATAACCAGACAGACAGACTGAGATAACCAGACAGACAGACTGGGATAACCAGACAGACAGACTGAGATAACCAGACAGACAGACTGGGATAACCAGACAGACAGACTGGGATAACCAGACAGACAGACTGGGATAACCAGACAGACAGACTGGGATAACCAGACAGACAGACTGGGATAACCAGACAGACAGACTGGGATAACCAGACAGACAGATTGAGATAACCAGACAGACAGACTGGGATAACCAGACAGACAGACTGAGATAACCAGACAGACAGACTGAGATAACCAGACAGACAGACTGGGATAACCAGACAGACAGACTGGGATAACCAGACAGACAGACTGGGATAACCAGACAGACAGACTGGGATAACCAGACAGACAGACTGGGATAACCAGACAGACAGACTGAGATAACCAGACAGACAGACTGAGATAACCAGACAGACAGACTGGGATAACCAGACAGACAGACTGGGATAACCAGAGAGACAGACTGAGATAACCAGACAGACAGACTGAGATAACCAGACAGACAGACTGAGATAACCAGACAGACAGACTGGGATAACCAGACAGACAGACTGAGATAACCAGACAGACAGACTGGGATAACCAGACAGACAGACTGAGATAACCAGACAGACAGACTGAGATAACCAGACAGACAGACTGGGATAACCAGACAGACAGACTGGGATAACCAGGCAGACAGACTGAGATAACCAGACAGACAGACTGAGATAACCAGACAGACAGACTGGGATAACCAGACAGACAGACTGAGATAACCAGACAGACAGACTGAGATAACCAGACAGACAGACTGAGATAACCAGACAGACAGACTGAGATAACCAGACAGACAGACTGAGATAACCAGACAGACAGACTGGGATAACCAGACAGACAGACTGAGATAACCAGACAGACAGACTGGGATAACCAGACAGACAGACTGGGATAACCAGACAGACAGACTGGGATAACCAGACAGACAGACTGAGATAACCAGACAGACAGACTGGGATAGCCAGACAGACAGACTGAGATAACCAGACAGACAGACTGAGATAACCAGACAGACAGACTGAGATAACCAGACAGACAGACTGAGATAACCAGACAGACAGACTGAGATAACCAGACAGACTGGGATAACCAGACAGACAGACTGGGATAGCCAGACAGACAGACTGAGATAACCAGACAGACAGACTGGGATAACCAGACAGACAGACTGAGATAACCAGACAGACAGACTGAGATAACCAGACAGACAGACTGAGATAACGAGACAGACAGACTGGGATAACCAGACAGACAGACTGGGATAACCAGACAGACAGACTGAGATAACCAGACAGACAGACTGGGATAACCAGACAGACAGACTGAGATAACCAGACAGACAGACTGAGATAACCAGACAGACAGACTGAGATAACCAGACAGACAGACTGGGATAACCAGACAGACAGACTGGGATAACCAGACAGACAGACTGAGATAACCAGACAGACAGACTGAGATAACCAGACAGACAGACTGAGATAACCAGACAGACAGACTGGGATAACCAGACAGACAGACTGAGATAACCAGACAGACAGACTGGGATAGCCAGACAGACAGACAGATAGCTCAGCACCGATGCTGGAACTCAGAGATTAAAACATCAATGATCAGCGATGCACAGCGGGAGTGACGCACCTGTCGAGAGAGAGTCAGGGACGATGTTTAAACTTAACCCTAACCTCTTTAACACGACTGGGAAAGGTTATAGAGAGGGCAGCCTTTCTCCAAGGACAGAGCTGAGGGGGGAAAAGAGGGGGGAATAACAGCAGAGACGGAATGACGGTGCACGAGCCAGGGACAGGGAATGGGACACGATACACTGGGTGGGTCTCAAGGAGGTGTCAATGGGGAGAGCAGGAAAATTGCCAACAGCTGCCCACTCAAGGAAACTGGGGCACATTTGCATGGAGTCAGAGCTGTTGAACTTGGTGTCAAGTCTGGAATTCTTTTCTGTGGGCGTCGCTGGTTAGATCTATTGCCCATCCCTAATTGCCCCTTGAGAAGGTGGTGGGTGAGCCGCCTTCTTGAGCCGCTGCAGTCCCTGTGGTGTAGGTACACCCACTGTGCTGTTAGGGAGGGAGCTCCAGGATTTTGACCCAGCGACAGTGAAGGAACGGCCGATATATTTCCTAGTCGGGATGGTGAGTGACTTGGAGGGGAACCTCCAGGTGGTGGGGTTCCCAGGTATCTGCTGCCCTTGTCCTTCTAGATGGTGGAGGTCGTGGGTTTGGAAGGTGTTGTCGAAGGAGCCTTGGTGAGTTGCTGCAGTGCATCTTGTCGATGGTACACACGGCTGCTACTGTGCGTCGGTGGTGGAGGGAGTGAGTGTTTGTGGATGGGGTGCCGATCAAGCGTGGCTGCTTTGTCCTGGATGGTGTCGAGTTTCTTGAGTTTTGGAGCTGCACTCATCCAGGCAAGTGTGGAGTATGGCATAAGACGCAAGGCATAAGACACAGGAGCAGAATTAGGCCACTCGGCCCATCGAGTCTGCTCCATTCTATCATGGCTGATATTTTCTCATCCCCATTCTCCTGCCTTCTCCCCATAACCCCTGATCCCCTTATTAATCAAGAGCCTATCTATCTCTGTCTTAAAGACACTCAGTGATTTGGCCTCCACAGCCTTCTGCGGCAAAGAGTTCCACAGATTCACCACCCTCTGGCTGAAAAGTTTCCTCCTCCTCTCTGTTTTAAAGGATCGTCCCTTCAGTCTGAGATTGTGTCCTCTGGTTCTCGTTTCTCCTACAAGTGGAAACATCCTCTCCACGTCTCTTCTATCCCTCACACTCCTGCCTCTTGCCTTGTAGATGGTGGACAGGCTTTGGGGAGTCAGGAGGTGAGTTACTCTCCGCAGGATTCCCAGCCTCTGACCTCCTCTTATTGCCACAGTACTTATATGGTTCAGTTTCTGCTCAATGGTAACTCCCAGCATGTCGATAGTGGGGGGTTCAGCGATGGTAATGTCATTGTGAATGTCAAGGGGCGGTGGTTAGATCCTCGCTTGTTGGAAATTGTCTTTGCCTGACACTTGTCTGTCCCAGGGCCTGAGATGATCCACCTCCAACCACCACAACCATCTTCCTTTGTGCCAGGTGTGACTCCAACCACGGAGAGCTTTCCCCTCGATTCCCACTGACTCCAGGTTAGCTGGGGCTCCTTGATGCCACATTCGGTCAAATGCTGCCTTGATGTCCAGGGCAGTCACTCTCACCTCACCTCTGGAGTTCAGCTCTTTTGTCCATGTTTGAACCAAGGCTGTAATGAGGTCAGGAGCTGAGTGACCCTGGCGGACCCCAAACTGAGCGTCCATGAGCAGGTTATTGCCGAGTAAGTGCCGCTCGATAGCCCTGTTGATGACTCCTTCCATCAGTTACTGATGCTGGAGAGTAGACTGAAGGGGTGGTGATTGGCCGGGATGGATTTGTTCTGCTTTGTGTGTGCAGGGCACAGTCGGGCAATTTTCCACATTGCCGGGTAGATGTGAATGTTTTAGCTGTACTGGAACAGCTTGTTCCTCATCCATCACATTGCAAAGAGACACTTGGGCAAGTTCAGTCATCAGTTGGAAGCAAGGTTAGAAACAGGGGTGAACTTGCATAGCAGAGAATGCGGTGATTTGCCAAGTTAGCTCTCTGAATAGGTCCAGAGAGCTTAGCGAAGTAAGGATCCCAGATTCCTCTAAGTGTGGACAGATACAATTCAGCAGTAAATAATTTCTCTCGTTATTGCCATGTAAGGAGGTGAATTGACTCCCCGATTAAAACATTCTGAGTTTGACCATAATAAGGATTTTATTCTTGTGAATTTAAGGATGTGCAGGTTAGGTGGGGTTACAGGGATCGGGCGGGAAAGGGGGCCGAGGTGGGGTAATCTTCCAGAGGGTCGGTGCAGGTCCGATGGGCCGAATGGCCTCCTTCTGCACTGTAGGAACTCATTTACATGCTGATTGCAACAAAACAAAACTAGTCTGGAAGGCATTTTTGCATCAAAGACTGAAAGGGTTTTGTTTTTATTGAGTCGGGATCTCACCCAAGATTTAAAATCTGTGCCTGACCATCGTAACACACCATCCACACAGACAAACGGGCGGGATTCTCCAATAATGGGGCTATATCCCCACTCCCGTGAAGAAACGCGCCTGAATCACTCTGGACTTACATGGAGAAAGTCCAGGGTGATTCACCGATTTGCAGGGGTCTAGCAGGGCCCCGGATTGCTCCTCGCAGCTCTGGCCGATACGGGGCCCTACACCTCCGGTCAGCGATCCGCGCATGCGCACAGCGGCGACCAGCGTCGGCCGCCCCGTGCAACATGGCCGACCCACACCATGTCCGCGGATCGGTGACCCCCGATCGATAGCCTGGCCATCCTGGAGGCATCCTCCCCCCCCCCGCCGCCCCCGTGAATGATCCCCCTGCCCCCTACCTGGGCGGCCGTGGACTGAGTCCATAGCCGCCACGCCAAGTGCCCACCGGGTGGAACCACGAGATAATCACGCCGGCGGGAACTCAGCCAGCTGCCTGCGTAGAATCGCCACGGGGGCCTCTTTCAATGGCCTCCGACCGGCGCCAAGTCAACCGCGCGCGCCCAATTGGCGGCAATTCTCCAGGGACCCGATCTCGGGTTTGACACCAATTCTCCGCCTCCGCGCAGAGCGCGATTTCAGTACGGAGGCTTGGAGAATCTCGCCCAGAGAGCTCGCTGTTACGAGTACTTTGCTGGTACCCTGTGACTTAGGCAGAATGCTAGGCGGTCTGATTTAGTGGATTGAAGCCTATATAAAACTGCAGTGTCGGAGACAATGGGCGGGATTCCATGCAGCCGCGCTCCGAAATCACGTTCAGCGCGGGGGCGGAGAATCCACTTTCACGCCGCAGTCGGGCCCGGCGCCGGGACCCGAGAATCGGCGTGATCGCGAATACACCGCGTGGCTGGGGGCCCTTTGACAAAGGCCCAGCCAGCGATCCTGCGCTCCCGACTGGCCGAGTTCTCTACGCCGTGGAATTAACCTACCACTGGGGATAGGGATGCTGGTGTTGCGGCTGTGCACTCAGCCCGCGGGGCGGTGGGATCGGACACCGGGGGTGGGGGGGACACCTTATATGCGGCCGGGGAGTGCGTGTGTGCGGTTAGATCCTTGAGCGCGCGGCCGATCGGGGGGGGGGGTTAATTTTTGCGCCATGGAGCTCGGCGTAGCCACTGGAGGCCATCGCGCGCACTCCATATCGAAGGTTGGGGGCCCGTATCCGCAGTTAAAGCTGTGTGAATTACTCCGGGTCCCTGCTCGTCCCCTGCAGGACATTGAATTAGTTGTACTTTTCTCCCCAGGAATCTCTGGAGTAAAACACCAGCGTTTTTACGCTGGCGTGGCGACATAGTCCAATTTTGGGACAATCCTGCCCAAATGTAACCCGTTTTTTCCAAAGTCAATGATTTTTGCATCAAGGTTTATTTCAAAAAATTCCCTATCCCTGTGCTGGATTTTAAACTGGAATAGAAATAGAGCCTTGAACTTAAAGGGGTGGAGGAGGGTATTATTACCCCGCTGGCGGGATATTCCAGTCCAGGTTGTGTGTTATAATTAGAGATTTCAAAAATGACTATTCTAGTCATTTGACCTCCCTCCCCCTCATAATTTGAGATAGTATTTATTTGGCTGATGCCTACACAGATCATGGTTACTGTTTCATGGCCCAGGGGATCAGATCCTGTTACGGCCCAGCCATTTGCTTCTGAATGATTCATTGTCCACCTTGATGAGATGGGGAAAACACTTTTTCACATACTTATTGTCTGTGCTTGAGAGATAGCCTGATGGAAATATAAACGTGAGATCCAGTACAGTTTCAGTAAAGCTTGTGAAGTCTTCATGATGTCATCAGGTGTGAGATTCCATGAGGATCCCGGGCATGCCTCGAGTGTATTCCGATTTCCAGAAAATTGGTCAACCTGTCCCACCAGACATCAGGTGACTTGTGGCAACCATCAGTGCCTTTGTTTGGAGTTCAAAACTCTTTTTCAAACAGTTGAATATATATTATCAGCCGATAAAAGGTTAAAACCTCTCGGGCACAAGTCACATCACTGTGACAAGTATACTCGCAAAATAGTCACACGCGTGCATACACAGAGTAAGAGAAAAAAGCCAGAGATTGAGAGACTGCTTGCATTAAAAATGCCGGTCATATTTCGAGTGGAAATGGCCACCTAAACCTCTCATACATTAGCTAAATGTGATTAAATGGAATTAACGATGTGGCTGATGCATTTGGGTTGCAGAAATAAATTGGAAAAATAGACAATTTTAGAAATGTGATCAATGCTGATTCACACCACATATGCACTTCTTAATGTTGCTGTTGGTAAGGTGCCAAAAGGCAGCATGCACAGTTACTGTGACACCTTGTACATGCTTCACTCGCTTGGAGCGAAGCCCACTTAAAAACGCCAGGTTTTGGCACTGTAGCAACGCCAGCACGCTCGGAGGAACTGTCATCACTTGGCAGATCGTCCAAGTTATTCTTTTTAAAGTTTAGAGTGCCCAATAATTTTTTTTCCGATTAAGGGGTGGCCAATCCACCTACCCTGCACATCTTTGGGTTGTGGGGGCGAAACCCACGCAGACACGGGGAGAATGTGCAAACTCCACACGGACAGTGACCCGGGGCCGCCATTTTGTCTCCTCCCGACTCCAACAAAGCTTCCAGGTCTGAGGAGCACATCTGCCCCCCCCCTCCCCCCTACCCCCACCCCCCAACTCCGTTATTATTTTTTGGCATGTTTTGATTTGAAGCTGTATATTCCCCCTCGTGTCCCTTACTGCGAGCGCTACTTATAGTGCACTTTACGGGTCGTCTCCCGATGCATGTCCTTCGTTCAAATCTGCCGCCGGAAGTCCCACTCACCCGTCAGGAACTCGGCGTGGCGGCTGCGGACTCAGTCCAGCGCCGCCACAGTCGGGGAGGGCCGATCCGCGGGCAGAGGGAACATATTCGGGGCTGGGGGCACTGTGGTGGGGCGGTCCGGGGTGCACAAGCTGACCGAAGGGGAGGGGGGGGCCACTATTTTGCGGGTCAGGTCCACGAGCGGCATCCGCATGCGTAGCCACGGACCCGGCAACTCTCCAGAGCTGGGAGCTCTACGTGGCCTGGCTGCTAGGCCCTCCCCCGGAACAGGGAATCGGTGGCCATTTTGCGCCAGTTTTCCTGATGTAAAATGCCACTGTTTCCACGCTGGCGTGGGGACTTAGTCTCCAGAATCCAGCCCAATGTGTGAGGTTGTTCATTTCGGCAGGAAAAATAAAAAGGCAGAGGGATCTACGTATTCTTGTGAATGAGTCACAAAACATTAGTATGCAGGTGCAGCAAGTAATTGAGGCGGCTAATGGAATACTATCCTTCATTACGAGAAGAATTGAACTTAAAAGGAAGGATGGTATCCTTCAGTTACATAGGGTTTTCTCATCTCGAATATGGTGTGTAGTTTTGGTCTCCTTATTTAAGGAAGAATGTAAATGGGTCGAAGGTGGTACAGGAGACGTTTTACTGGATCGATACCTTGAATGGACGCAACTTATTTTCAGGAAAGATCGGACAGACCAGGCTTGGTTCTACTGGAGTTTAGAAGAGTGAGGGGTGACTTTATTGAAGCAGATAAGGGGCGAAATTCTCCCCCAACGGCGCGATGTCCGCCGACTGGCGCCAAACACGGCGCCAATCAGACGGGCATCGCGCCGGCCCAAAGGTGCGGAATGCTCCGCATCTTTGGCGGCCGAGCCCCAACATTGAGGGGCTAGGCCGATGCCGGAGGGATTTCCGACCCGCCAGCTGGCGGAAATGGTGTTTGGTGCCCCGCCAGCTGGAGCGGAAATGCGGCGCATGCGCGGGAGCGTCAGCGGCCGCTGACAGTTCCCCGCGCATGCGCAGTGGAGGGAGTCTCTTCCGCCTCCGCCATGGTGGAGGCCGTGGCGGAGGCGGAAGGGAAAGAGTGCCCCCACGGCACAGGCCCGCCCGTGGATCGATGGGCCCCGATCGCGGGCCAGGCCACCGTGGGGGCACCCCCCCGGGGTCAGATTGCCCCGCGCCCCCCCCCCAGGACCCCGGAGCCCGCCCACGCCGCCTGGTCCCGCCGGTAAATACCAGCTTTTATTTACGCCGGCGGGACAGGCAATTTCTGGGCGGGACTTCGGCCCATCCGGGCCGGAGAATCCAGCAGGGGGTCCCGCCAACCGGCGCGGCCCGATTCCCGCCCCTGCCCAATCGGTACCGGAGACTTCGGCGGGGGCGGGGGCGGGATTCACGGCGGCCTACGGCCATTCTCCGACCCGACGGGGGTTGGAGAATGACGCCCAAGATCTTGAACGGTATGGACATCGAAAGGATGTTCCCCTTTGTGAGTGAGTCCAGAACGAGGGGGGCACTGTTTAAAAATTAGGGGTTGCCCTTACAGAGGAGGAGCACTTTCTTTCTCTCAGAATTGTACGAAGGCGGTGGAGGTTGCAGGGTTAAGGGGATGAATGGCCTACTGATTTGAAGCTGTATATTTGTAGGTTTGTAAATAGTCCATTTTCTCGTTCGTTCATCAACATATTGTTTTAAAGAATATATACGCACAAATGTATAAATTCCACTTCCTTATCCTTTTTGCCTTTCCTCGCTAAATGCCAAATATCCTTGAGCTTTCAGTTCCCAACCTTGGTCACCCTGCAACCATGTCTCTGGAACGGCAATTATACGATACCGTTTTACTTATAGTTGTGCCGTTATTTCATCAACCTTGCCTCGAACCCTGCATGCATTTGGGGAGAGTATCTTTAATTTATTCTGATCATTTTCACAATCTTGTTACGACACGGAGCGATTGAATAAACTCGGTTTGTTCTCTCTGGAACGAAGGAGGTTGAGGGGCGACCTGATAGAGGTATACAAAATTATGAGGGGCATAGGCAGAGTGGATAGTCAGAGGCTTTTCCCCAGGGTAGAGGGGTCAATTACTAGGGGGCATAGGTTTAAGGTGAGAGGGGCAAGGTTTAGAGTAGATATACGAGGCAAGTTTTTTACGCAGAGGGTAGTGGGTGCCTGGAACTCGCTACCGGAGGAGGTAGTGGAAGCAGGGACGATAGGGACATTTAAGGGGCATCTTGACAAATATATGAATAGGATGGGAATAGAAGGATACGGACCCAGGAAGTGTAGAAGATTGTAGTTTAGTCGGGCAGTATGGTCGGCGCGGGCTTGGAGGGCCGAAGGGCCTGTTCCTGTGCTGTACATTTCTTTGTTCTTTGTTCTTTGACACACTGGGCTAGTGCATGATTAGTCCCACAGACGCAACACAAGTGAATTAACCAATCATTCTTATACCCCAAAATCTTTGGCCTTTGGCTGTCCAATAATTACAGTCACCAGGTTTGTAAGTTTAAACCTGATTACTATTTATTTATAACTAGAACGAATATGTTGTACACAGTAAATACAGCTGCTTAATGACAAGCTAATACCTGACTCCCCTTTAACTGCCCCACCCTCTACCTACACACAGGACAGACAAACACCGAGGGTTGGAAAGGGGCAAAATAATAAGGATCAAGGTCAAAAGATAAGAGTCCTTGCTTCAGCTGATGAGTTCTTTGGTGCACTTCCTTCACAGTGTACGTGTGGATTAAAGTCTCTGGTTTACAGCCTGTAATGACCTTCCTGGCAGGTAGCAATATCTTACTCACAGCTTTTCCAGGAGAGGCCCCTGGCTTCACATCAGCCTTTTCTGCAGAGAGAGAGTTGATTTCCACAGTGACCTTTTGCTGAGAATTTGCTGTTTTAAGAAAACAGAGTCTGGAAAAAAAGACCTTTTAGCTGCCAAAAGCAAAAGTGGAAGCTCTTCAGGTCTCTCAACTATTTCAGTGGGAAAGGATCCAATCACTACCTGTTACCGGGCAGGGCGCCGCCTTTTAGGCCAGTTCATTGGCCACCAGCCACATCAATCAATCTGGGTCATCACTGATGTCAGTCTAAAACAGCACAGCCTTCTGGGTCTTCCTGTTTGAATTAAAGGTACAGGCAGCTTACAGGCTGTTTTGCCTTAAAGTCACAGGTCTATTAAACATCCATGGATCAAAAAATGTAATGACAAGAATAAAAGAACGGAAATATAAGGGAATAAACTGGAAGAACTTACAATCTTGAGCCTTAACTGCTGGTGTGCAAGTATGTTTGCTGCTCTGTCCCTCCCTGCCACACTCTGATTGATATCCTGATATCTTACTTTGGTCCTCACTATTTAGTTTAAAGCCTTCGTTACTTCCCTAATTAGACGACTCACCAGACGCTGTTCTCGGCACAGCTGAGGTGTAACCCGTCCCAACATTGCACCTCCCACCTTCTCCAGTATCGATGCCAATGTTTGAGCTATGCATTGAACTGTCTAACTAATGGGTCGAATGGCCTCCTTCTGCACTGTTGGCAGATATCCTGAACCCCGGCACTGGGCCGACAGTACAGCTGCCTGGACTCTTGCTCTTGGCTGCAGAGAACAATATCTAGCCCCCTCATTATACCCCCCCCCCCCACACACACACACATTGCTGTGACCACCCGCTGCTCGAGTGCCTTGCTATGCCATAGGGTAAGAAACTGGGGTTTTGATAAGTGGGTATCTTCAGTATTTTATGGGCTTTTCTAAGCCACATTGACGGCCTCCCTGCAAAGAGGGTCTCTAAAAACTCTGGACTTCTTTACCGCCTTTGTTCAAGCTGCTCTGTTGATATTCCTAAGTTGAGAAGAGGGCACATAAGATGGCATCCTGTCTAGGCAAATGTTTGGAAATGGCTAGGGTATTACCCTGGGCGGCACTGCTGCACAGTGGTTAGCACAGCGGCCTCGCAGCGCCAGGGGTCAGGGTTCGGTCCCGGCCTCGGGTGACTCTGTGCGGAGTCTGCACGTTCTCCCCGTGTGTGCGTGGGTTTCCTCCGGCTGCTCCGGTTTCCTCCCACAGGCCAAAGATGCGCAGGTTCGGTGGATTGGCCGTGATAAATTGCCCTTTAGTGTCCAAAGGTTAGGTGGGTTACGGGGATAGGGTGGAGACGTGGGCTTAAGTAAGGTGCTCTTTCCAAGGGCCGGTGCACACTCAATGGGCCGAATGGCCTCCTTCTGCACTGTAAATTTTATGATTACCCTCAACATGATGTAAACATGGAGGTCTTTGAGTGTCTATCTGTCTTCCCCCATTGAAACACCCCCGACCAGTGGATCCACAATGGGTAAACTACCAGCAGCCCCTCCCGGAAAGGGTATGTGGATATTGTCATGTCAGAATACCTTTAGGAAATGGGTGTTTATAAATGGGTGTTTATATACTGGGCTCAATCGCTGGCTTTTAAAGTAGACCAAGGCAGGCCAGCAGCACGGTTCAATTCCCGTACCAGTCTCCCCGAACAGGCGCCGGAATGTGGCGACTAGGGGCTTTTCACAGTAACCTCATTGAAGCCTACTTGTGACAATAAGCGATTTTCATTTCATTCATTTCATTTCATTCGTAAATATCTGTAGTCAGAGTACCTTTAAGAAATGGCTGTTTACTACTGCAGTGATGTTAGACAGTGGGCTGTCTGTCAGCTTTTTACTTTTGTTTTAGGCTGTTTGCTGCAGGGTGTGTTTTAGTTTCATTTTCAGTGTTGGAGCTGAAGCCAGACAGAGCAGCTGTACTGTTGATCTCTCTGCCATGAAAAGACTATTTCTTGATCATGTGGTGAATTCAGAATTATAAATGTTCTCAGTAGTGACTTTAACCTGATGTGCTTCTGTTAAAAGGGGTTAAGTCTGATGGATGTTAAAGGGACAGCTTACGGATTACTTAGTGTTGTAGTCTTTGGGGGGTGTATTTGAATTGATGGTTGCTAAGTTGTTCACTGTATGTTTTAAAAAAGGTTAAGTTGAGTTCATAGAATAAACATTGTTTTGCTTTAAAAAATACTTTTCCATTTCTGCTGTCCCACACCTGTAGAGTGGGCCGTGTGCTCCCCATACCACAATCCAGTAAAAGTTGTGGGTCAGGTCAACTCCATGATACACTTTGCGGTTCTCTAAACCCTGGCTCATAACAATATCCTGTTGGAGGATGAGTTACTGCTGCTGCGGGGGGTGGGGGGGGGGGGGGGGGAGATGGGGGGGGGGGGGGTGTCAGTGCTCATCGGACAGCTACCTTCTTCAGAGCAAAGGTGGCCAGAGAAGGTGGATCATCAAAGAACAAGAACAACGAACAAAGAAATGTACAGCACACGAACAGGCCCTTCGGCCCTCCAAGCCCGTGCCGACCATGCTGCGGCAATGCTCACTAACACATCTGAGAGCAACATCTTCTACGCCAACCGTCCTGCAGAATCAGCAACCTGCTCCCAACTCTTTTGGCCCATAAAGGTTTCCTGCCTAATTAGTTACTGTATCCAACTAAACTCCTGCTTCTTAATAAACCATCTTAAAATGACTTATGACTAGTCAACTGTCTATTTAGTCACCTGTGGCTCCGAAACCCCAGTAAGCTTACAATAGTCAGCAGGCTCACCTTCGCTATTCTTGTCTGTACAGGTTACAATAACCTTGAACTTTTCACACAACTGAAAAGACTGCGGCTCCTCCGCTTTCTACCTTCTCCCAGTCACACCCTCCTGCCCCCTGACCAAAAACAGAAGGCCATATCCGAAGTGTCCGGGTGACATTGCCCCTCCCCGATGAATCACAGTTGTAGTAACCTAGCAAGGCCTAGATTTAGGCCCGATTAAAATTGAGTATTTTAAATGAAAGAATTCGCCGATCAAAATGGATATGCTAAATTAAAGAATTGGCCATTTTAAAATCATACTGCAGTCAAACTTGTCGGAATTCAGACTTGACCAAAAGCAAATATACAAGCGACAGACAAGTTTCTAGAACATATAATGGTTTAAGGTGCGAGGGGCAAGGTTTAGAGTAGATGTACGAGGCACGTTTTTTACACAGAGGGTAGTGGGTGCCTGGAACTCGCTGCCGGAGGAGGTGGTGGAAGCAGGGACGATAGTGACATTTAAGGGGCGTCTTGACAAATACATGAATAGGATGGGAACAGAGGGATACGGACCCAGGAAGTGTAGAAGATTGTAGTTTAGTCGGGCAGTATGGTCGACACGGGCTTGGAGGGCCGAAGGGTTTGTTCCTGTGCTGTACTTTTCTTTAAGAAGTCTTGCAACACCAGGTTAAAGTCCAACAGGTTTGTTTCAAACACTAGCTTTCGGAGCGCTGCTCCTTCCTCAGGTGAATGCTTTTCTTTATTCTTTACATCTGGGTCTGTCCCATTCAATCACCCATCAAAAACCATCGCACTCGACTGAGGCCCAACAAGAGACCATCGTATCCCGTTGAAATGCACCGGCCTTTTGTCCGGAGCCCAGATCGAGCCAGACTTTCCGTCACCCAGAGTTTCTACTGTTACCTTATATGGAGCAGGTCCATCGCCAGAGATGGGACACCTGGGGCGGGCTGAGGTGGCCTGTAAAATGGCCATCAACTGGATCATTGGCTGCTGCGACCCCCTCCTGGGGAAGCATTGTCCAGAACCCAGAGCGGTTTCTGGAAAGCGAGGAGCGAGGGGAATAAAGGTATGCAGCTCAGACACACCAGCAGCAAATACTCGATGTGTGACGCGACTTGGACCAGACCAGAAGGAAGGAAGGAAGAGATCGCCAGCGAGAACCACCTTCGTAAAGGTGGGCCAGAGGAATTTCAGTGATCAGATCCACAGCCTACCAAGCCATCTTTACGGGTAGTATACTTGAATCGGGCTATCCTCTTGTTTTATGTGGGTAATATAAGGGTGAATTGTGTGAATAAATAGTGTTGAATTTTGAACTTGTGAATAAAGACACCCTCGGTAAAACCTTTGAATAAGTAACCTTCGAAAGTGCCTGAGGTTTTACAGGTACAGCACAGTGTCCGCAGCTCAGCCTTTCAGTCAATGACTCTCAGCCCAAACAGGCGCTGACTGCAGAAGTGTTTGCCCTGGATTGCACTGGCGTCCAAGTGCTCCCACATGCTGCAGGCAATACCCATCACCTGCCTGGTCTGCCTCATTGTATCCAAATCATAGAGGTATCATAGAATTTACAGTGCAGAAGGAGGCCATTCGGCCCACCGAGTCTGCACTGGCCCTTGGAAAGAGCACCCTACATAAGCCCACACCTCCACCCTATCCCTGTAACCCCAGCCAACCTTTTTTTGGACACTAAGGGCTATTTTGCACGGCCAATCCACCTAACCTGCACATCTTTGGATTGTGGGAGGAAACCGGAGCACCCGGAGGAAACCCACGCAGACACGGGGGAGGACGTGCAGACTCCGCACAGACAGTGACCCAAGCCGGGAATCGAACCTGGGACCCTGGAGATGTGAAGCAATTGTGCTAACCACTGTGCTACCATGCTGCCCCAAACGGAGTAATGGTGTGGGACCTGTGGAGGAGGTGCAACATTCACTTCCAGCATTCACTGAGTTTACAAGGAAAAGCACTGCAAACAGTGACTGTAAAGGAAATCCATAAGTCGATTGGTTGGTGAGTAATTGCTCTAGAGCTGGAATTTAGAAAAGTGAAAACTTGTAAATAACTCCAAAGTACTGGCCGTATTAATAGTTTTGTGTCACCAGCAGAAGTGCGTCACAAAAGTCGTCTAGAATTGCAACAAGACCTTTTCTTCAACTACAACCCCCTTGCAACAACAGCCATGACTCCATTTTCCTTCCCAATTACTTGCTGTACCGGTGTATTTGTGTACAAGGATCCCCAATTCCCCCTGTATGCCAGTATCCTCCTCGCAGCTTACCTTCCTCATCTAAATTTGTATTGCTGCTCCTTTGTATCCTCCTTGCAGCTTACTTTCCTTCCCTAGATTTGTATTGCTGCTCATCTGTCTGCTCCACACAGCTTACTTTCCTCCCCTCGATTTGTATTGCCGCTACTTTGTATCCTCCACACAGCTTACCTTCCTCCCCTAGCTTTGCACTGCAGCTCCCTTGTATCCTCTCCAGGGCTTACCTTCTCATCTAGATGTGTATCATCAGCAAATCCAGATGTTGATTGTTAAAGTGGAGGCCCAATCACTGATCCCGTGACACTCCATTTGTTACACTGCCATCAGAATAGCCCCTTAGTCTGACTATTTTCTGTCCTTTAAACAAAATCCATACCAGTATTGCGCCCAATCCCACAAGCCCTAATTTTGCATAATGATCCTTTGTGCGAAGCTTGATCCAGAGTGAGCATTTCCCCAACTTCCCACAAAGGACCTCAATGCCAAATCTCACACAGATATTCCTCACTGTGCCGACAGGTGCATTTTAAAATTTAAATCGACATTTGTAAGTACAGAACTTGAATATCGCTGAAGAAAAAACAGAGTCATGCTGGCGAAGTTTATTGAAAAAAAAAGACACTGTCAAAAAAGAGACATGTTGTCGAAGTTTTTTGTTTTGCACTCACCAGGACAGACAAAGGCTGGTGCAGACTCGATGGGCCGAATGGCCTCCTTCTGTACTGTAAATTCTATGATTCAATGACTGTAGCCTGGACAAGCCCTGGAATGAAGTTAAGTTGAGCTGAGCTCACTGGGCCTGTGAGGGAGGCCCTGGCAAAAGATGTCCGGGTGGGTGGGGGGGCAGGGAGGTGGGGGGAGAACTGCTGACAGGGCAGGGGTGGATCTTTCAATGTGGGAAGGGTGGGGGCCCTTTGACCGAGGGAGCCACTATGGCCTGATCAGGAGAGTCCCATGGCCAAACTCGGAGAGGTAGGCCTGCCAAAGTGCCGTGACACAGCAGGTAAAATCCCAGAGGTGTTGGAAGGCTGGGCTATCCCACTTGATTTACACACCCGTCTCTTAACGCACTCTGCGGGCTGTGAACACCCAGCCAGAGGCGTTACGGCACAGAAGGAGGCCATCCAGCCCATGCTACTCAAATCTAGCCCATCGCATTCTCTCTTGCTTTCTCCTCGTATCCCTGTGAGCTTATTTCCCTCAAGCCCCCCAATCCAATTCGGAAATCGTTCATCGTCTGCACTCCCACCATCCTCGTAGGCAGCGAGTTCCAGTTCATACCGCTCGCTGGGTAAAAAAGTTATTCCCCCCTCTATTTCGCACCCAAAACCTTAAATCGGTGCACCCCCACCCCCCCCCCCAGCCCCTGTACCATTGGATAACGGGAACAGCTTCTCTTTGTCGACCTTCTCTAAACCTGTCACCAACTTGTACACCTCGATCAAATCTCCCCTCAACCTCCTTCACTCCGAGGAGACCAATCCCCGCTTCTCCATCATCACCTTGGAGCTAAAATCCCCGGAACCATTCTGGTAAATCACCCTCCGCATCCTCTGGCGGACCCTCACATCCTTCCCAAAGTGTGGCGACGAGAACTGGACACAGTACTCTAAGTTGTGGCCTAACCAGAGCTTTATATAAGGTTCAGCCTAACTTCCCCGTCTGTGTACCATAAGCCAATGACGATCTATGAAGCACAAGGCCCCATAAGGCTTGCTAACTCATCTCCAGCAGGCTCGAGGGGCTGAATGGCCTATTCCGAATTTGCGTTTTGCCTGCAAATATCAATGTCCAGCTCCTTCTGTCCTTGCACATTCTTTCAAACTCGGCCTTTAAAAGTTTACAATGACTGCTCCTTGGCAGGTGTCCCCTTTGCTATTTCATGGTCACCCATGACGGAGCAGTTTAGTAAAGGAGGGCTCGAACCTCCAGATCTCTTATACAGTTACGAGGAACCTCTCGAGTGTGAAGTCCTTCGGGAAAGGAAGCAACCGTAACAAAAGAAGCAAAGATCTCTGATCAAAGTTAGTCAATCAAATGATCAACTACGACAAAATTCAAGAGTGACAGCCTCATTTTAATGTTTCACAGGGAATCTCAAGTTCACAATTCAGTCTTTTGAATTAATTAGAAGCCATTTTGTACATTATATATAGATTGCAGACGACTTTGTTCTGTATCGCAGCCCTGTGATCTGTAACAAAATGCACATTAGACACAAGTTAGATAGATATTGGTTATTCCAATTGTTGTAATTGGCAGATTGCCCCACTGTGGTCCCCAGGGAGGCTAGCTTTCGTCGCCCTGGGCGAGAGTCACTTTGAGAACTCTCACTAATGGACACATGCTAAGCTGGAACACAGGATCGATCAATTGGATTCGCTGCTTTTAATAAGCTTTCTCCTGAATGGACTTTAACCCGGAAATGTATTCGGTGGTGCATTTTGGGAGCACGAACCAGGCAAGGGAAGGTTAAGCTCTGATGGTAACTCAAGTATTAAACAGTTATATCCCCAATTGGGAGGCGGCATGGTGGCACAGTGGTTAGCACTGCTACCTCACGGCGCCGAGGACCCGGGTTAGATCCCGGTCCCGGGTCACTGTCCGTGTGGAGTTTGCACATTCTCCCCGTGTTTGCGTGGGTTTCACTCCACAACCCAAAGATGTGCAGGGTAGGTGGATTGGCCGCGTAAATTGCCCCTTAATTGGAAAAAAAAAGAATTGGGTACTCTAAATTTATATTTAGAAAAAGAACCCCAATTGTAACTTAAGTCCTACTAAGGGAATACACAATGCACGGTAAGGAGGCTAGGGCGTACAGAGGAGCAGAGGGACCTTTGGATGCATAGCCATAGATCCCTGAAGGCAGCAGGACAGGTAGATAAGGTGGTTAAGAAGGCAGATGGGATACTTGCCTTTATTAGCCGAGGTATAGACTATAAGAGCGGGGAGGTTATGATGGAGCTGTATAAAACACTGGTTAGGTCACAGCTAGAGTACTGTGTGCAGTTCTCGTCGCCACTCTATAGGAAGGATGTGGTTGCGCTAGAGAGGGTGCAGAGGGGATTCACCAGGATGTTGCCTGGGCTGGAGCGTTTCAGCTATGGAGAGAGGCTGGTTAGGCTGGGGTTGTTTTCCTTGGAGCAGAGAAGGCTGAGGGGGGACCTTATTGAGGTGGACAACATTATGAGGGACACAGATAGGGTGGATAGGGAGGAACCTTTCCCCTTAGTAGAGGGTCAATAACCAGGGGGCACAGATTTAAGGTAAGGGGCAGGAGATTTCGGGGGGATTTGAGGAAAAACCTTTTCACCCAGAGGGTGTTGGGAATCTGGGACTCGCTGCCTGAAAGGGTGGTAGAGGCAGCAACTCTCACAACTATTAAGAAGTTTTTAGATGAGCTCTTGAAACACATTAGCAGACAAGACTGGGAAATGGGATTAGAACAGATAGAAGCTTGATGGCCCACACAAACACGATGGACCAAAGGGACTCATTCTGTGCTGTAAAACCCATCACTCTCAGGCCACCTTCTCCTGGACCCCAGCTGTCCACGATATATAAAATTATATACAAGGCTGGACAGATGCAGGGGGAAGTTTTCCCTGATTAGGGAATCTAGAACCAGGGGCCACAGTCTCGGGATTCAGGGTGGACCATTTAGGATTGAGGCGAGGAGAAAGTTCTTCACTCAGAGGGTGGTGAAGCTGTGGAATTCTCTCCCCACACAGGCTGTGGAGGCCAAGTCAGTGAATATATTCCAGAACGAGATGGATAATTGTTTATTGACATTCAGGGATATGGGGAGAAAGCGGGAAGATGGCATCGAGATCGAGGATCAGTCCACGTCATATTGAATGGAGGAGCAGGATCGATGGGCTGAATGGCCTCCTAGTTTCTGTCTTTTCATTGCTCGCAGCATTCAAAGCGGTTCGTAGGAGCACTGTGAAAGCCCTGATAGGAGACACTCAACGTGCATTACTTTAATATGCAACATGAACTCAGACAGGCTCCAATGCACAAACAACAGGGGTGTGATTCTGCTGAATTCAGTTCGTGACATATGGGTTGCTGGACAAGGCCAGCATTTGTTGCCCATTTCTAAAGGAATGGCTTGCGAGACCATACCAGGGGGCAGGTAAGAGTCAACCACATTGCTGTGGTTCTGGAGTCACATGTAGGCCAGACCGGGTAAGGACGGCAGATTTCCTTCCCTAAAGGACGTTAGCGAACCAGATGTTTCTTTCCCCCCCCCCCACAACAGTCGATGATGGTCACCATCACAGGGCGAGGCGTTGTAATTCGCGATTGTTCTTTCAATCACATGAATTGCAGTAGCAGGGGTGTACCAGAGGCGAGGGAGAGGGCGCTTCGAGTCGGAGAAATCTGGAGAATTCAAGCCAAGACATAGGTTTCGCAGCTGGGGGAGGGTGGTGGGGAGGGGGGCTAGGTTTGCAAGCAGTTCAGTTATAAACAGCTCCTGACGCACAAGGTAAAATGGAAGCCCAGTCCAGGTTGGCTACTCACCAAGTGCAGGCGGGTAGCCCTGTTACCCCCCTCCCTCCCCATGCCACCCCACTCCATGCTACCAGAAAAAACAGCCCAGGGAAACTGGCATGCAGCCTGGTGTGGCTAATTCACCCACCTCTGCTTCCAATATATGGGAGATAGATCGCGCAGGGCGGCTGGGTAGCGCAGTGGTCAGCCCGGCTACCTTATGGCACTAGGGGCCCGGGTTCGATTCCGGCCTCAGGTCACTGACTGTGCGGAGTCTGCACGTTCTCCCCGTGTCTGCGTGGGTTTCCTCCGGGTGCTCTGGTTTACTCCCGCAGTCCAAATATGTGCAAGTTAGGTGGATTGGCCGCGCTAAATTGCTCCTTAGAGTCCATGGATGTGCAGGTTAGGTTACGGGGATAGGGGAGGGGAGCGGGCCTCGGTCGGGTGCTCATTCGGAGGGTCGGACAAGACTCGATGGGACTTCTGTAGGGCTTCTATGGCTCTAAGAGCACCGCTGAACAGTTCATGAGGAAAATTGTCGTACAATCACTTCGGGTCCATGAATAAAGAAAAACAATTGACTTCCCTGGAAAACAAAATGTCTACTTGTTGTTTCAACTGCAAATTGTGCCAGAAATGAAGCACAAAGAGTGTTCATCTGCTCTCGCAGTTGGGACTTGTATGTCCAACGGTAATGGTCACCCTCCCAAGTGAGTATTCCTGGGCATGTTTGTACAAGGGCAGCACGGTAGCATTGTGGTTAGCACAATTGCTTCACAGCTCCAGGATCCCAATTCGATTCCCGGCTTGGGTCACTGTCTGTGCGGAGTCTGCACATCCTCCCTGTGTGTGCGTGGGTTTCCTCCGAGTGCTCCGGTTTCCTTCCAAGGTCCAAAGATGTGCAGGTTAGGTGGATTGGCCACGCTAAATTGCTCTTAGTGTCCAAAATTGCCCTCCGTGTTGGGTGGGGTTGCTGGGTTATGGGGATAGGGTGGAGGTGTTGACCTTGGGTAGGGTGCTCTTTCCAAGAGCCGGTGCAGACTCGATGGGCCGAATGGTCTCCTTCTGCACTGTAAATTCTATGATAATCTCGGAGTTATACCAGGATAAACAGGATCAGTCGACAACCTGAAGCAACAAAACAACATCCACTTTTCATACCAATTGGACAGCTCTGGTGGGAATCAATGCTATGTAGAAAAAAGGCCAGACAAAAAAAAACAGGAATGGAGTAGGCCCCATCTTGAGCCTGCTTCACCATTCAAAACCATGCCTGAACGTCCACCTCAACTCTACTTCCCCCATCACATTCCCAAATCACTCAGTTCCACTAGAATTTCAAACTTGAACATTAAGGGAAAATATTTCTCCTCACCTCAGCCCTCTTATCCAGCGAATATCCTACTCTTCACCAAGGGAAGTGGCCTTTCATAATTTCCTCGGTCAGGACCCCCCTCGGTCTGCTGCATGGGATCTTCCTGTCCCATCCAAAGTTAACAGACCTTTTGCAGGTCTGTCAACGCAATGATTCATGTGGTGGCCGGGACCAGGAAATCCCCTCCCTCGCATAAAATATAGGAGCAGAATTAGGCCACGGGCCATCGTGTCTATTCCGCCATTCTATCATGGCTGATAAGTTTCTCATCTCCATTCTCCTGCCTTCTCCCCATGATCCCGGGTCCCCTTATTAATCACCCCTTATTAATCAAGAACCTATCTGTCTCTGTCTTAAAGATGCTCAGTGGATTGGCCGCCACAGCCTTCTGCGGCAAAGAGTTCCACAGATTCACCATCCTCTGGCTGAAGAAATTCCTCCTCCTCTCTGTTTTAAAGGATCGACCCTTGTGTCCTCTACTTCTAGTTTTTCCTACAAGTAGAAACATCCTCTCCACGTCCACTCTATCCGGAATCGCAGTATCCTGGAAGTTTCAATAAGATCCCCCCCTCATCCTTCTAAACTCCAACGAGCACAGACCCAGAGTCCGCAACCGTTCCTTCCAGGGATCATTCTTGTGAACCTGCTCTCGACCCATTCCAAGGCCAGCACAAGGTCACCACCAATCTAGCTAAACTCCAAAGACTTTAGGCCCATTCTACTCTGAGTGAGCCTTCATTCACACCCTCGGAGGCAGGATTTTTTATTTGTTCAAAGGACCAGCATTTTATGCCCTTCCCCAATTGCCCTTGAACGAAGTGGCTCGCTTGGCCATTTCCGGGGGCATTTAAGAATCAACCACATTGTTGTAGGCCAGACCAGGAGGGCAGATTTCCAATTCGTCAACCAGATGGTCTGTTTTTTTTTTTAACGACAATCATGGTCACCATTAGGCTTTTGATTATTTTGAATTCAAATTTCACCATCTGTCGTGAAGGGCTTCGAATCTGGGGTTCCCAGAGTATTTCCCTGGGGCTCTTGTCCACTGACAATACAACTACACCACCACCTCTCCTTCCTTTGGGAGGTCGGCGCATGGCAACCCAGCTGGGAGGTCACAAAAGTCATCTAGAATTGCAACAAGACCTTTTATTCAACTACAACCCCCTTGCAACAACAGCCATGACTCCATTTTCCTTCCCAATTACTTGCTGTACCGGTGTATTCGTGTACAAGGATCCCCAATTCCCCCTGGATGCCAGTATCCTCCTCGCAGCTTACCTTCCTCATCTAAATTTGTATTGCTGCTCCTTTGTATCCTCCTCGCAGCTTACTTTCCTCCCCTAGATTTGTATTGCCGCACCCATGTATCCTCCACACAGCTTACTTTCCGCCCCTCGATTTGTATTGCTGCTCATCTGCATGCTCCACACAGCTTACTTTCCTCCCCTCGATTTGTATTGCCGCTACTTTGTATCCTCCACACAGCTTACCTTCCTCCCCTAGCTTTGCACTGCAGCTCCCTTGTATCCTCTCCAGAGCTTACCTTTCTCATCTAGATGTGTATCATCAGCAAATCCAGATGTTGATTGTTAAAGTGGAGGCCCAATCACTGATCCCGTGACACTCCATTTGTTACACTGCCATCAGAATATCCCCTTATTCTGACTATTTTCTGTCCTTTAAACAAAATCCATACCAGTATTGCGCCCAATCCCACAAGCCCTAATTTTGTATAACGATCCTTTGTGCGAAGCTTGATCCAGAGTGAGCATTTCCCCAACTTCCCACAAAGGACCTCAATGCCAAATCTCACACAGATATTCCTCACTGTGCCGACAGGTGCATTTTAAAATTTAAATCGACATCTGTAAGTACAGAACTTGAATATCGCTGAAGAAAAAACAGAGACATGCTGGCGAAGTTTATTGAAAAAAAAGACACACTGTCAAAAAAGAGACATGTTGTCGAAGTTTTTTGTTTTGCACTCACCAGGACAGACACAAGAATCTCAAATTTCAAAAGAGCAACAATTTATCCTGCATGAGGGAAGGGTGCTGATTGGCTGGCAAGTCAACTCTGAGGTGATGCCATTGAGAAAGCATATTTGAATTAAACACAAACATTGGGGAGAATGACTCCCTGGTGCCTGCTCCAATGCAAATCTCAACCAGAGTCAACTTGCCAAGCAATCAGCATCCTTTTCCCATGCAGTGCTCCCTTTGAAATTTGGCATTCTTGTGTTTGTCCTGATGGGTGCAAGATGGAACGTTTTGGCAGCTTATCTCTTCTTTATCAGCAATACTTATTCCACATCTGACACCGGCCATTCTATCTTGCATGGAGTGGCCCCAGCACAATACTATTTGTGGTCAGCTAATCGGACTGGTAACAGCTTACCTTGCGCTACTCCAGAGTCAACTTAACTCCTACACTGGAACAGGAGCCCTCGTTTCCTTGGAAGATCTGAAATGCAATCAAGTCAAATTCAAGAGAAGTTGCATGAATTATTAGCGAGATATTCTGGGTAACGTAGCATCTCCTGACTCGCGTCATGAGCTGAGGGTTTTCGGAAAGGGTCCCGGAGGATTGGAGAATAGCCAATGTTGTTCCTCTGTTTAAGAAGGGTAGCAAGGATAATCCAGGGAACTACAGGCCGGTGAGCCTTACTTCAGTGGTAGGGAAATTACTGGAGAGAATTCTTCGAGACAGGATCTACTCCCATTTGGAAGCAAATGGACGTATTAGTGAGAGGCAGCATGGTTTTGTGAAGGGAAGGTCGTGCCTCACTAACTTGATAGAGTTTTTCGAGGAGGTCACTAAGATGATTGATGCAGGTAGGGCAGTGGATGTTGTCTATATGGACTTCAGTAAGGCCTTTGACAAGGTCCCTCATGGTAGACTAGTACAAAAGGTGAAGTCACATGGGATCAGGGGTGAGCTGGCAAGGTGGATACAGAACTGGCTAGGTCATAGAAGGCAGAGAGTAGCAATGGAAGGATGCTTTCCTAATTGGAGGGCTGTGACCAGTGGTGTTCCACAGGGATCAGTGCTGGGACCTTTGCTGTTTGTAGCATATATAAATGATTTGGAGGAAAATGTAACTGGTCTGATTAGTAAGTTTGCAGACGACACAAAGGTTGGTGGAATTGCGGATAGCGATGAGGACTGTCAGAGGATACAGCAGGATTTAGATTGTTTGGAGACTTGGGCGGAGAGATGGCAGATGGAGTTTAATCCGGAAAAATGTGAGGTCATGCATTTTGGAAGGTCTAATGCAGGTAGGGAATATACAGTGAATGGTAGAACCCTCAAGAGTATTGAAAGTCAGAGAGATCTAGGAGTACAGGTCCACAGGTCACTGAAAGGGGCAACACAGGTGGAGAAGGTAGTCAAGAAGGCATACGGCATGCTTGCCTTAATTGGCCGGGCATTGAGTATAAGAATTAGGAAGTCATGTTGCAGCTGTATAGAACCTTAGTTAGGCCACACTTGGAGTATAGTGTTCAATTCTGGTCGCCACACTACCAGAAGGATGTGGAGGCTTTAGAGAGGGTGCAGAAGAGATTTACCAGAATGTTGCCTGGTATGGAGGGCATTAGCTATGAGGAGCGGTTGAATAAACTCGGTTTGTTCTCACTGGAACGAAGGAGGTTGAGGGGCGACCTGATAGAGGTCTACAAAATTATGAGGGGCATAGTCAGAGTGGATAGTCAGAGGCTTTTCCCCGGGGTAGAGGGGTCAATTACTAGGGGATATAGGTTTAAGGTAAAAGGGGCAAGGTTTAGAGGAGATGTACGAGGCAAGTTTTTTTACACAGAGGGTAGTGGGTGCCTGGAACCCGCTATCGGAGGAGGTGGTGGAAGCAGGGACGATAGTGACATTTAAGGGGCATCTGGACAAATACATGAATAGGATGGGAATAGAGGGATATGGACCCAGGAAGTGCAGAAGATTTTAGTTTAGACGGGCAGCATGGTCGGCGCAGGCTTGGAGGGCCGAAGGGCCTGTTCCTGTGCAGTACTTTTTTTTATTCTTTGTTCTTACCCGCCCACTCACCAGAACCCTTAATTCCTTTACTGTTCAAAAATCTATCTATCTTTGCCTTACAAACATTCAAGACCGCAGGAAACTACAAAAGGTCGTGAATGTAGCCCAGTCCATCACGCAAACCAGCCTCCCATCCATTGACTCTATCTATAATTCCCGCTGCCTCAGAAAGGCAGCCAGCATAATTAAGGACCCCACGCACCCCGGACATACTCTCTTCCACCTTCTTCCGTCAGGAAAAAGATACCAAAGTTTGAGGTCACGTACCAACCGACTCAAGAACAGCTTCTTCCCTACTGCCATCAGACTTTTCAATGGACCTACCTCGTATTAAGTTGATCTTTTCTCTACGCCTTGCTATAACTGTAACATTATATTCTGCAGCCTCTCCTTCCTTCCCTACGTACGGTGTGCGTTGTCTGTACAGCATGCAAGAAACAATACTTTTCACTGTATACTAATACATGTGACAATAATAAATCAAATCAAATCAAATTCAATGAGGTCGCCTCAACTGCTTCACTGGGCAGGAATTCCACAGATTCCAAACCCTTTGGCGAAAGAAGTTCCTCCTCAACTCAGTCCTAAATCTGCTCCCCCTTATTTTGAGGCCAGTGGAAACAACCTCCCTGCTTCGGTCTTATCTATTCCCTTCATAATTTTTACATAGAATTTACAGTGCAGAAGGAGGCCATTCGGCCCATCGAGTCTGCACCGGCTCTTGGAAAGAGCACCCTACCCAAGCCCACACCTCCACCCTATCCCCATAACCCAGTAACCCCACCCAGCACTAAGGGCAATTTTGGACACTAAGGGCAATTTATCATGGCCAATCCACCTAACCTGCACCTCTTTGGACTGTGGGAGGAAACCGGAGCACCCGGAGGAAACCCACGCGCACACAGGGAGAATGTGCAGACTCCGCACAGACAGTGACCCAAGCCGGGAATCGAACCTGGGACCCTGGAGCTGTGAAGCAATTGTGCTAACCACCATGCTACCGTGCTGCCCGAACAGATAATGTTATATGTTTCCACAAGATCCCCCCACATTCTTCCAAATTCCAACGAGTATAGTCCCAGTCTACTCCGTCTCCCATCATAAGCCAATCCTCTCAACTCCGGGCTCAACCAAATGAATCTCCCCCCGCACACCCTCCAGTGCCGGTACGTCCTTTCTCAAGTAAGGAGACCAAAACTGGAGTTTTGCCAGGACGTAATGAACGATGTAGATGAACGAGAATCTGGAACATCTGGAGTTCCAAAAGGCGTTCAGTAAGGTGTAACATAATGACACAAATTAAGGGCCCCCGGTGTTGGCAAGAGGGTGAATAGGGGAACTTGTTGGCCTTCATCGCCAGGGGATTGGAGGGTAAGAGTAAATAGATTTTGCCATGATTGGAGGCAGCTTTCAGTAGATTTGGAATTCGCTGCCCTAGAGTGGGTGTGACGCTCGGTCATAGAAAATAGGAGCAGGAGGCCATTCGGCCGTTAATATTTATCGAGAACATTCAACGTAGAGATGTTTAGGCGGGTCTGTGGACTCTATAGCGGTGGGCAACTTGCGGTCTGGGGCCACATCTGGGTTCTGGGTGTACCCCACAAGACATTTTGTTGGCCGTCGCCCACACGCAGAGTCGCCGCTTTCCACTGAGCTCCATCTGCATAGTTTTCTTCCGACCGATTTGATTGATTCGCACGTAATGGGAGGGCGAGTGAAGCTCGGCGCGTGCGGATTGCTCACAACATTGACTGTGAGCGCCATGTTTCTCAAATCAGGCAGGAAATTGGAGTCAAAGGTCAATGACAGAAGGACCAAAAGGCGGCAAGTAGGACTTTCTTTTTAATTTGCAGAGTAGCTTGGCTCTGGAACGCGCTGCCTGAGAATGCGGTGGAGGAAAAATCAATATCCAATTCCTTTTGGGTCAACCATTAATCCTCGGCGGCACAGTAGCACAATGGTTAGCATACTGGCTTCACAGCACCAGCGTCCCGGGTTCGATTCCGGCTTGGGTCACTGTCTGTGCGGAGTCTGCACCTTCTCCCCGTGTCTGCGTGGGTTTCCTCCGGGTGCTCCGGTTTCCTCCCACAATTCCCTTGTCATATACTTGTTAGGTGAATTGGGCATTCTGAATTCTCCCTCTGTGTACCCGAACAGGCGCCGGAATGTGGCGACGAGGGGATTTTCACAGTAACTTCATTGCGGTGTTAATGTAAGCGATTAATATTCATTAACTAAAGAGAAGAAAAATGGCAGGGCGATGGAGAAAAGGACCAGCCAGTTGGCCTTGTAGAGAACTGGTTACAGCACAGAAGGAAGCCACACACGATTCATATGTGCTCTTATTTGTCATGTTTTCAGGGACTTCCTGTCACAGATAAAGGCAGTGTGATTGTCAGAGAATTAGCAGAGAGCATCGTCGCAGAATAAGGGGGAGCTCATTCAAGGCGGATTTGAGGAATCATTTCTTTTCTCAAAAGAGTGGGGAATCTTTGGAATTCTTTCCCTCAGGAAGCTGTGGAGGCCGAGTCCTCGAACATGTTCAAGGCCGAGATCGATAGGTTTTTGATCAGCCGGGGGACGAAGGGAGAGGAGGTGGGAAAGTGAGTGTTAGATCGAAGTCAGAGGACGAACAGACGGTCAAGTTGATTTGCCCCAGCGGACTACAGATGCAGCTCAAAGCCACTGGACTGGTTCCCGGTAACTGTTCAGCTGCAGCCACTGATGCCTCACAGCACCTGGCGAGTGAGGTACACGGGCTATCCCCTTCCTTCCGACCAGGAGTCCACCACTCGCTGAGGGAAAGGGGAGTCCCTCGACCACAGTCAGGTGACGTTTCCCCGACTCCCCATGACCAATTTTGATGCTGTTCTACATCTCGGGTGTATAAACATCCCTTGCTGCCTTTGGTGGAGTTATACAGTCCATCCCATTGGTGGGATCTTCCATTCCTTCCCAAAGTCATGGCCTTCAGAAGGGCTCGACACATCCTACCGCCCTGTCACGACCCTCTCCTTTTCCTGTTTCATCCACTTCCTCCCCTTGGATCCTATCTGTGGTAATACCAGGTATTGCGGTACCAGAGAGAGGAATAACCATTGGCTAGACCGCGGGGTCTACCATTGGGCAATGTACATAGCCCCGCCCTGAGAGGCGGGGTATAAGAACCAATGCCGTCCCAGCAGCCTCCACTTCTGTAACATCGCTGCTGGGTACAGTTCTATCTGATTAAAGCTGAATCGATATGACTTCACGTGGACTGAAGCGTATTGATTGTGCATCAATTTAATCAGATAAGTACTTTTGAAGGATGAATCTCCGCATCAAGCCGGCGTGCCTTCAGCTCAGCCCTCACGCAGAAAACTCCGCCGTGATTTTTAAGCATTGGCTGGCATGCTTCCAGAGCTACCTCGAGACGGCTGCCGATACCCCCACGGAAAGGCAGAAAATGCACCTCCTACGCTCGTGGGTCAGCCCGGCGATCTACCCACTGATCGAAGGGGCGGCGAACTGCTGGAAGGACATTACATTCGTCCACTTAATCAGGTCCACGCCAGTCACCTGCTGGCAACGAGACGGCAGAGCCCAGATGAGACGCTAGAAGATTTCTACAGGACACTGATCGTGCTGGGCCAAAACTGCGACTGCCCAGCGGTGACGGCGAACGAGCACTCCGAACTTTTAATTCAAGTTGCTTTTGTGGCAGGTATGATCTCCCCCGACATTCGCCAAAGGCTGCTCGAAATGGAGACGCTGGGCCTCACCGAGGCCCGGGCCCTGGCAGGGTCCATGGACGTGGCGAACAAAAACACCCTTGCGTACGCCCCCACGTGCACCGCACCCACCTGGGCTGCGTGGCACCCCGCCGAGGCAGCCCCCCAGACCTACCCGCTAACTCCGCAGGCCTGCGCGGCAAGGCGCCCCGCTACCACCGCCGGCCAACGCTGCTTCTTCTGCGGCCAGGTGAATCACCCGCGCGCGCACTGACCGGCTCGCACCGTCACCTGCAAAGGGTGCGGCAAGAAAGGCCACTATGCCGCGGCTGCCGAGCCCGCGCGGTGCCCGCGGTGTCCAGCGAGTACCCACAGCCGTTTTTCCAGGTCCCTGCTGTTCAAGGCCCACCGGTCTCCCGCGGCCCCCGAAACGCCGCAGCACGCCCGGCTCCAGGCCCCGACCGCCCCGCGCAGTGGCCGCCGTCTCCCACGCCCCCGGAACGCCGCAGCACGCCCCGCCCCAGGCCCCGACCGCCCAGCTCTCACCGCCCCGCGCAGTGGCCGCCGTCTCCCACGCCCCCGGAACGCCGCAGCACGCTCCGCTCCAGGCCCCGCCCGCCCAGCTCTCACCGCCCCGCGCAGTGGCCGCCGTCTCCCGTGCCTCCGGAACGCCGCAGCACGCCCGGCTCCAGGCCCCGACCGCCCCGCGCAGTGGCCGCCGTCTCCCGTGCCTCCGGAACGCCGCAGCACGCCCCGCCCCAGGCCCCGACCGCCCAGCTCTCACCGCCCCGCGCAGTGGCCGCCGTCTCCCGTGCCTCCGGAACGCCGCAGCACGCCCGGCTCCAGGCCCCGACCGCCCCGCGCAGTGGCCGCCGTCTCCCGTGCCCCCGGAACGCCGCAGCACGCCCCGCCCCAGGCCCCGACCGCCCAGCTCTCACCGCCCCGCGCAGTGGCCGCCGTCTCCCACGCCCCCGGAACGCCGCAGCACGCCCCGCTCCAGGCCCTGACCGCCCCGCGCAGTGGCCGCCGTCTCCCGTGCCCCCGGAACGCCGCAGCACGCCCCGCCCCAGGCCCCGACCGCCCAGCTCTCACCGCCCCGCGCAGTGGCCGCCGTCTCCCACGCCCCCGGAACGCCGCAGCACGCCCCGCCCCAGGCCCCGACCGCCCAGCTCTCACCGCCCCGCGCAGTGGCCGCCGTCTCCCGTGCCCCCGGAACGCCGCAGCACGCCCCGCCCCAGGCCCCGACCGCCCAGCTCTCACCGCCCCGCGCAGTGGCCGCCGTCTCCCGTGCCCCCGGAACGCCGCAGCACGCCCCGCCCCAGGCCCCGACCGCCCAGCTCTCACCGCCCCGCGCAGTGGCCGCCGTCTCCCACGCCCCCGGAACGCCGCAGCACGCCCCGCCCCAGGCCCCGACCGCCCCGCGCAGTGGCCGCCGTCTCCCGTGCCCCCGGAACGCCGCAGCACGCCCCGCCCCAGGCCCCGACCGCCCCGCGCAGTGGCCGCCGTCTCCCGTGCCCCCGGAACGCCGCAGCACGCCCCGCCCCAGGCCCCGACCGCCCCGCGCAGTGGCCGCCGTCTCCCGTGCCCCCGGAACGCAGCAGCACGCCCCGCCCCAGGCCCCGACCGCCCAGCTCTCACCGCCCCGCGCAGTGGCCGGGGTCTCCCACGCCCCCGGAACGCAGCAGCACGCCCCGCCCCAGGCCCCGACCGCCCAGCTCTCACCGCCCCGCGCAGTGGCCGGGGTCTCCCACGCCCCCGGAACGCCGCAGCACGCCCCGCCCCAGGCCCCGACCGCCCAGCTCTCACCGCCCCGCGCAGTGGCCGGGGTCTCCCACGCCCCCGGAACGCCGCAGCACGCCCCGCTCCAGCTCTCACCGCCCCGCGCAGTGGCCGGGGTCTCCCACGCCTCCGGAACGCCGCAGCACGCTCCGCTCCAGGCCCCGACCGCCCCGCGCAGTGGCCGCCGTCTCCCGTGCCCCCGGAACGCCGCAGCACGCCCCGCTCCAGGCCCCGACCGCCCAGCTCTCACCGCCCCGCGCAGTGGCCGCCGTCTCCCACGCCCCCGGAACGCCGCAGCACGCCCCGCTCCAGCTCTCACCGCCCCGCGCAGTGGCCGCCGTCTCCCGCGCCTCCGGAACGCCGCAGCACGCCCCGCTCCAGCGCTCACCTCCACCCCCCTATCCTAGGGCCACGTGCGACCCATGGCCGCAGTCTTTCTATCCTATCCCGGCCGTCCAAGGCCCACCGCCGCCCCTCTCTCCCCAGGCAGCGTGCAACCCGTGGCCATGGCCACTTTGCCCCCCGGCAACCACGCTGGATGGGTCGGCGCCGCCATTTTGTCCCTCGCCGACGCCATCTTGGATGGGGCCTCAAGCCCCCAGCACGGCTGACTACACGCTGCCCGACCAGAACTCCTTGCTGCAGCTGGCCTCCATTACTCTGGATCAGAGTCGGCCCCGGACGCTAGCGAAGGCCATCACAACGGTCGCCGTCGTGCCTGATCGACTCCGGGAGCACGGAGAGCTTCGTCCACCCCGACACGGTAAGGCGCTGTTCCCTGATCACCTATCCCACCAAACAAAGGATCTCCCTGGTCTCCGGGTCACACGCAGTGGAGATAAAGGGGTTCTGCCTCGCAGACCTCACCGTCCAAGGCAGGGAATTCCGCAATTTCCGCCTATACGTTCTGCCACACCTCTGTGCAGCCACCCTTCTGGGGCTGGATTTCCAGTGCCACCTACAAAGCCTGACTTTTAAATTTGGCGGCCCTATACCCCCCCTTACTGTCTGCGGCCTCATGACTCTTAAGGTCGACCCACCTTCCCTGTTTGCAAACCTCACCCCGGATTGCAAACCCGTCGCCACCAGGAGCAGACGGTACAGTGCCCAGGACCGGACCTTAATCAAGTCCGAGGTCCAAAGGCTGCTGAAGGAAGGGGTCATCGAAGCAAGCAACAGCCCCTGGAGGGCTCAAGTAGTGGTGGTAAAGACTGGGGAGAAACACAGGATGGTCATCGACTCTCGTCAGACCATTAACCGGTTTACGCAACTGGACGCGTGCCCTCTCCCCCGTATTGCCGACCTGGTAAACAGGATCGCGCAATACAAGGTTTTCTCCACGGTGGATCTCAAGTCCGCCTGCCACCAGCTACCCCTCCGTAATAATGACCGCCAGTACACTGCCTTCAAAGCAGATGGGCGGCTCTATCAATTTTTAAGGGTTCCCTTCGTTGTCACAAACAGGGTCTCGGTCTTCCAGCGTGGATGGACCGAATGGTTGACCGGTACGGCTTACACGCAACGTTCCCGTATCTTAACAACGTCACCATCTGCGGCCATGACCAGCAGGACCACAACACCAACCTCCGTAAATTTCTCCAGACCGCGCACCTCCTTAATCTGACCTACAATAAGGAGAAGTGCGTGTTTAGCACCGACCGCCTAGCCATCTTAGGCTACGTAGTGCAAAATGGAGTTATAGGCCCCGACCCTGAACGCATGCGCCCCCTCATGGAGTTTCCCCCTCCCTCACTGCCCCAAGGCCCTAAAGCGCTGCCTCGGCTTCTTTAGCTATTATGCACAATGGGTCCCTAATTACGCCGACAGCGTAATCCAGTCCACAACCTTCCCTCTGTCGACGGAGGCCCGCCAGGCCTTCTGCCGCATCAAAGCGGACATCGCAAAAGCCACGATGCGCGCCATCGACGAGTCCCTCCCCTTCCAGGTCGAGAGCGACGCGTCCGACGTAGCTCTGGCGGCCACCCTCAACCAGGCGGGCAGACCCGTGGCCTTCTTCTCACGTACCCTCCATGCTGTACAAAACTTTGGTAAGGCCACATTTGGAGTACTGTGTACAGTTCTGGTCGCCTCATTTTAGGAAGGATGTGGAAGCTCTGGAAAAGGTGCAAAGAAGATTTACCAGGATGTTGCCTGGAATGGAGAGTAGGTCTTACGAGGAAAGGTTGAGGGTGCTAGGCCTTTTCTCATTAGAGCGGAGAAGGATGAGGGGCGACTTGATAGAGGTTTATAAGATGATCAGGGGAATAGATAGAGTAGACAGTCAGAGACTTTTTCCCCGGGTGGAACACACCATTGCAAGGGGACATAAATTTAAGGTGAAAGGTGGAAGATATAGGGGGATGTCAGAGGTAGGTTCTTTACCCAGAGAGTAGTGGGGGCATGGAATGCACTGCCTGTGGAAGTAGTTGAGTCGGAAACATTAGGGACCTTCAAGCAGCTATTGGATAGGTACATGGATTACGGTAAAATGATATAGTGTAGATTTATTTGTTCTTAAGGGCAGCACGGTAGCATTGTGCATAGCACAATTGCTTCACAGCTCCATGGTCCCAGGTTCGATTCCGGATTGGGTCATTGTCTGTGCGGAGTCTGCACGTCCTCCCCGTGTCTGCGTGGGTTTCCTCCGGGTGCTCCGGTTTCCTCCCACAGTCCAAAGATGTGCGGGTTAGGTGAATTGGCCAATGATAAATTGCCCTTAATGTCCAAATTGCCCTTGGTGTTGGGTGGAGGTGTTGAGTTTGGGTAGGGTGCTCTTTCCAAGAGCCGGTGCAGACTCAAAGGGCCGAATGGCCTCCTTCTGCACTGTAAATTCAATGATAATCTATGATTAATCTAGGACAAAGGTTCGGCACAACATCGTGGGCCGAAGGGCCTGTTCTGTGCTGTATTTTCTATGTTCTATGTTCTATGTTCTATGCTTCCGAAATCCGCCACTCCTCGGTCAAAAAGGAGGCCCAGGCCATAGTAGAAGCTGTGCAGCACTGGAGGCATTACCTGGCCGGCAGGAGATTCACTCTCCTCACGGACCAACGGTCGGTAGCCTTCATGTTCCATAATGCGCAGCGGGGCAAGATAAAAAACAACCAGATCTTGCGGTGGAGGATCGAACTCTCCACCTACAATTACGAGATCTTGTACCGTCCGGGGAAGCTGAACGAGCCTCCTGATGCCCTATCCTGCGGCACTTGTGCCACCGCACAAGTAGACCGCCTCCGAGCCCTCCACGAGGACCTCTGCCACCCGGGAGTCACCCGGTTCTTCCATTTCGTTAAGACCCGAAACCTGCCTTACTCCATCGAGGAGGTCAGGACAGTCACCAGGGACTGCCGATTCTGCGCGGAGTGCAAACCGCACTTCTACCGGCCAGGGAAAGCGCATCTGATAAAGGCTTCCCGTCCCTTTGAACGCCTCAGCATGGACTTCAAAGGCCCCCTCCCCTCCACCGACCGCAACACGTACTTCCTGAATGTGATTGACGAATACTCCCGGTTCCCATTCGCCATCCCCTGCCCGGACATGACTACGACCACTGTCATCAAGGCCCTCCAAAGTATTTTTACGCTGTTCGGTTTCCCCGCATACATTCACAGTGATAGGGGGTCCTCCTTTATGAGCGACGAGCTGCGCCAGTTCCTGCTTAGCAAAGGCATCGCCTCGAGCAGAACGACCAGCTACAACCCCCGGGGTAACGGGCAGGTAGAAAGGGAGAATGGAACGGTCTGGAAGACCGTCCTGCTGGCCCTTCGGTCCAGGAATCTCCCAGTCTCCCGCTGGCAAGAAGTCCTCCCAGTGGCCCTTCACTCCATTCGGTCGCTGCTCTGTACTACCACAAACCAGACACCTCAGGAAGTCCTCCTCGGGACCTCGCTCCCCACCTGGCTAGCGACACCCGGACCCGTCCTGCTGCGGAAACATGCGAGGGCGCACAAGTCGGACCCGTTGGTTGAGAGGGTCCACCTACTGCATGCCAACCCCCAGTACGCCTACGTAGCGTTCCCCGACGGACGCCAAGATACGGTCTCCCTTCGGGACCGGAGCCCCACGCGTGCCCGAGCCACTGCCCCCCCCCCCCCCCACCGCACCTGACCGGAGGTTCAGTACTGCTGCCAGAACCCCGACCCAGAGCCGAGCAGGCACCGACGCCCCCTACAGGCGTCCTACCCATTTTTCGACCCGACAGCGCCACCTAGGGGTGACGAAACTGCCTGGGAGGAAGACACCACATTCCCGGAGTCACTACCGCCGGGGCCCTCACCAGGATCGCCGCCGAAACTTAGACGCTCCAGTAGGACAACCAGGCCGCCCGATCGTCTGATTGCAGCACCATGAAGAAAATTAACAACGCAAGAACTTTCTCCGCAACCCTCGACAGCATGGTACCTGCAATACCTGGTCCTACCATGAAAAGGCGACAGTAATACTGGCCATCACCCCGCCGACTCACCCCGCTGACTCTTTTTTAACAGGGGGTGAATGTGGTAATACCAGGTATTGCGGTACCAGAGAGAGGAATAACCATTGGCTAGACCGCGGGGTCTACCATTGGGCAATGTACATATACCCCGCCTCTCAGGGCGGGGCTAAGAACCAATGCCGTCCCAGCAGCCTTCATTTCTGTAACTTGCTGCTGGGTACAGTTCTATCTGATTAAAGCTGAATCGATATGACTCCACGTGGACTCAAGCGTATTGAATGCGTATCACTATCATCCAGTTTGTTTGGCAAAATTAAATCAAGGGTGAAAGGTCAACCATCGCTCAAATGAGCATTTTTAATCGTGTCCTCAAGTTCTGTTTGTGCAGCACCATTAACACAATGAAACCACCCGTGATGCTTCACAGGAATATCAAACAATTGATACTGGGCCACTGAGTAAGGAGATATTAGGTCAGGTGATCAAACGTTTGGTCAAAAAGGTCAGTTTTGAGGGAGCGTCTTCAAGGAAGTGAGGTGTAAAGAGGGAAATTCCTGAGCTGGGCGCCTCAGGCAGCTGGAGGCACGGCCGCAATGGCGAGGCAATTAAGTTCGGGGGATGCTCAAGAGGCCGGAATTGGAGTGACGCCGGTACCTGCGGGGGCTGGAGGAGATCTGGAGAGATGAGACCAGGGAGGGATTTGGAAACCAGGATGAGAATTTTGCAAATTGAGATTTAGCTCGACTTGGGAGCCGGTATCGGTCCGCGACTGCAGGGGAGGGGTGGGGGAACGATTGGGGACTCGGGGGGGGGGGCAAGTATTGGATGAGCCCAGATTTGCAGAGGGTAGAACGTGGGAGACCAGCCAGGAGCGTGTCGGAATAGTCGAGTCGAGAGGTGATGAGAGGAGGGTTTCAGAAAATGAAATGAGACAAGCGAAGCAGAGCGATATTACGAAGGTGAAAGAAAGCAAAGAATGTTCTTGGAAGGCCTGTTCTTCTCCAAGCCAACATTGATAAGCCCATTGCCAATGGCAGATACTGGCTAACTCTTTGACTTTTGCTAGGTGTGTTCATTACAACTGAGTGGATTAACTCAGCCCTTACGACCACACAAACTTTAAGCACCGTTCTGAAAATTTATACACCATTGTACGGAGCCAGATACATCACCCAGTTTCCATTCTGTAGCTGGACAACGCCAATGTACGGTGCCGGAGGACTCTCCCAGACGCTGTGCTCCTCTTCATCAGTTGTGATTTCAACGTGTCTTTCCACAGCATGGTCCAGTTGAAGAGGAGGCCTCAGGTTAGGAAGGGGGCTCCGTGCAGGTGGGTTGCATACCAACATCGGGGCCTCCCCAAAGTCAGGCGGTTCTGTGTTCAGGTCCTGGTCAACGATCGCCTGTCCCAGAAGTAACACTGATTAGACCACTTCATCAGGAATAGTCAACTCCGCTGCAGGGTAGGCAACTCCAAAATGGTACTTTAAACTTTTTGTTTTAATGAATTAATCGCGACTCTGAACAATTTCAGTGGAAAGCTTCCAGGATTAGACAGCCCCAGGAACGTGCTCTAATTAAATAAATTTAGAACTCAAATTCGATTCAACGCCTTCACCTCTGAAGCATCAGCTCTTGTCCGTGTTGAAGAATTGGCAAGGCTCAAATTAAAATGTTCAATCAAATCGGCCATGTTTGAAAGTTAGGTATCAATCTGCTGCCTCCAGACCTTTCTTTAACCCCTTTCCCGCCTGAACCAACCAGTTATTTTATCTGCCATCATTTAGAAGGCAAACATGCCTGACTACCCCAAATGTGTTGGACGTGGATCACTGACCTAATCCAGGGATCAACATCGCACCTCTCCGAGAGTGAGACAGGGGCTCCCAGCTTCAATTTCAAGGCTTCTACTCCTAGCCTGTCCAAAAGCTCAGGATAGTTACAAATATCGCATGTAATCCTTACCTCAACGCCTCCTGATTCCTCCAGAATTTTATGCAGGATTCGAATGTATTCCGAAGCAGCCTGAAGCACGTGGACTTTGCTCGGTTTCCGATCTTTGGGAATCAAGGGAACGATACTCTTGAGCGTGGAAAAGCCACTGTTTATGCTCTGGATCTGAAACAAGAACAATATTAACTGTGAACTCAAAGTAACGCTTGAGATTTTATATATTTATAAAATAAATTTAGAGTATCCAATTCTTCTTTTTCCAACTAAGGGACAATTTAGCGCGGCCAATCCACCTACCCTGCACGTCTCTGGGTTGTGGGGGCGAAACCCACGCAAACACGGGGAGAGTGTGCAAACTCCACACAGGCAGTTAGCGCCATGAGGCAGCCGCGCTAACCACTGCACCGTGTCGCCTAAGATTTTATATTTGATCGATGTTTTCCCCATCGGTAACATTACAGCTCAAGAACCTCGCACCAGAGGGGGCTTCTGCTAATACATTTGGAGTGAAACTAAAGCTTAAATATCGCAATTCCTTAGGGGAGAAAACAATAGAAAGTCTGAACAGGAAGGAACCTTCTCCACCTTCACTTTCTGCAGTGGTTATAAGAAGCCAGATTTTGAGGGAGTAATAACAATGTTCACTGTCATCACCCCTTAGAGATGGACTGGAGCTTCTGGTGTCTGCATAGACTCAGCCATGGGGCGATAACAGCACAGAAGGAGGCCATTCAGCCACCGGCTCTCTGTAGGGCAACCCAGGGCAGCCCCATTACTGTACTCAATCCCCCGTGACGCTGCGTGTTCAGTTGTCGGAAGCGTCCTTCCAATTTAATCTTTGAACGGTTCGTCCTCTCTGCTTCCACCATCCTCGCAGGCAGCGGGTTCCAGCTCATTACGACTCGCTGGGTAAATAAAACTCTTCCTCACAACCCCCTCCACCATCACGCACGCAAAACCTTAAACCTGCAACGCCCTAGTCCCTGCACCGGTCCACCTCCTCGAAAACTGCCATAATCCTGTACATCCCGATCAAATCTCCGTCGCTGCAAGGAGAGCAACTCCTCCAACCACACCTTAAGAGGCTAAAACCCCTCATCCTTGGAACCATTCCGGTAAATCTCCCTCCGGGCCCGCTCGAGGAGCCTCAGAGTATATGATTAAATAAGGGAGAAAAGCTAGAAGTTGCCATCAGTGATTCTACGCCTTCGCAAAGGAAACACCCTTAATGTCCTCCCCAGAATGCAATCAATTAGAAATCACTAAGCTGACTAGAACTTCTATTCCTGGCGTTGAATGAGGTGCTTTAAAGAACAACTTAAGCTCAATTACCGCAAAACTGCTTCTCTGGCCTGAGGACTATGGGTATCAAACTTCTCCATCTATTTTTAATTTTGTAAAGCTTACTTTCCACCTTAACCCCAGATAATAATAATAGTTATTATTATGTACGTTCAGAATGGAGGAAGTCAAGAGGCTAAATCGATTTTTCCTTTGGTGTGCGCATGTCTGTGGGAATACTTCCATACGATTGGCTGCCTACTCTAAGGGTGTCACACTGTTGCTGAGTGCCTGCAAATCTCTGGTGTCAGATTCAAAGTGGCTTTGGGAAATGTACGCATACATGGAAACACAGCAAATAGGAGCAGCAGGAGGCCATTCGGCCCTTCGAGCCTGCTCCGCCATTCATTATGATCATGGCTGATCATCCAACTCAATAGCCTGCTCCACCTTCCCCCCCCCCCGCCCCCATGTCCTTCGATCACTTTCGTCCCAAGTGCTATATTGAACTCTTTCTTGAAAACATGCAATGCTTTGGCCTCCACTACTTCCTCTGGTAACAAATTCCACAGGCCGGCCACTCTCTGGGTGAAGAAATTTCTCCTCATCTTGTTCTAAATGGTCTACCCACTATCTTCGGACTGTGACCCCTGGTTCTGGACTCCCCTACCCTCCCCCAATCGGGAAAACCCTTCCTCCATCTACCCTGATTAGAATTTTATAGACCGCTATCGAGATCAGCGGTGTGTTAATGGTGCAATGACTGGTGCAATGGTGATATAGTTAAAGATACAGGTAGCCATGGCAACGTTGCAATGATGCACTTTCACAGACTTCATTACAAGTACAAAAAGGTATATATTCACCTTCCGCAAACATTCACTCCCTCCACCACCGACGCACAGTGGCAGCCGTGTGTACCATCTACAAGATGCACTGCAGCAACTCACCAAGGCTCCTTAGACAGCACCTTCCAAACCCATCTAAAAAGGACAAGAGCAGCAGATATCTGGGAACCCACCACCTGGAGGTTCCCCTCCAAGTCACTCACCACCCCGACTTGGAAATATATCAGCCGTTCCTTCACTGTCGCTGGGGCAAAACCCTGGAGCTCCCTCCCTAACAGCACAGTGGGCGTACCTACACCTCAAGGACTGCAGCGGCTCAAGAAGGCGGCTCACCCACCACCTTCTCAAGGGGCAATTAGGGATGGGCACTATATGCTGGGCTAACCAGCGATGCCTACATCTTGTAAATGAATTTAAAAAGAACCTTGCCCCCTACATGTCTCCTGGCTAGGGGAGGAATCCACCCTCTCTGGGGTGATTACCCACACAGCATCCCTATTGGTCCCCCTAACCAGGTGACCCTTACTCTGCTCTGGCGCCCTCAAAAGGGACAATCAACTCATCCGTGCTCTACTCCGTGTCAGTCGATGTACGGTCTCGATCAGATAAACAATACAGCCTTCAGCAATGTCACCCGGTCGTAACTCGGTCAAGGTTACAAAAATGCCATGCGCCAAGCAATAAACCAGGTCTCTTTCAGACCATGAGCAAACGATTTTCACGATAATCTGTTTATGCCGCTGCGACCGTTCCAGATACCACTAAGTCAAATCAATTGCGCATTGATTTCCAAAATCTTTGAATGAAGTGCCACTGAATTATAAAGGTTCTCATTTTTTTCGTCAAGTATTGTAAGCACTTGCATTAACTACGGCAACACTTCCTAATGAAACTTTATCACTTTGCTCAAATTTTCTGGTCTGGATTTGGCCTTTAAGACCGATACAGCTATTACACACAAACCCCCACCCCAAGGCTCCTATAGCCAGCCCTGCGGCCTCTCAGGCCTCCCGACAATCTAGAAGCTTCCGTTCATCAGCTCCCGCTAATGTACCCGGAGCTCTTCCTCCAGCAGACATTCGAAGCACTCTTCACTATTTTCAAAATGAAAGGTTTCCAATTTCCGAATTTTGAAACGTTCCATTTGGATTGTTTTTTTCCCCCTCTTCCAGAGCCTGGTGCCCCTCCCTTTGATCCCAGAACCATCTCAAATTGATGATAGTTCCCAGCATCGAGTGTTTCCAATCTAAATACACTGGCACCTGGTGGCACAATGGTTAGCACTGCTGCCTCACAGCGCCAGGGACCCGGGTTCGATTCCGGCAATGGGTCACTTTCTGTGTGGAGTTTGCACGTTCTCCCGGTGTCTGTTGGGGTTTCCTCCGGGTGCTCCGGTTTCCTCACACAGTCCAAAGGATGTGCAGGTTAGGGGGACTGGCCGTGTTACATTGCCCCTTAAGTGTCTAAAGGTTAGGTGGGGTTAGGACGGGGAAGGGGACCTGGGTAGGGTGCTCTTTCAGTGGGTCGGTGCAGACTTGATGGGCTGAATGGCTTCCTTCTGCATTGTAGGGATTTGATGAGGCTACCTACTTGCCAAACACCACAAGCATTATCACCTCAAGTCATTGAGGAACGCTCTCCCACTCCACGTCCACCACACTCCCCAACAGTGCAGGCACCCATTCCCCAGTACTGCTAGATTAAATCCCCGTTTGCCATCTTCCTCTGTATCCTGGGCTCGACTATTACAAAAACACAGACAACATTTCCAAGTCCTGCACAAATAAAATACACAATGCGAACTTTCCAGCGACAATTAATTCTTGCTAAAATCCTGCAACTTTCTGATTCAGCGACAGGTCGATCGTCAGCTTGAAGATGAGGCATTGGCCCGGGGTCAAGGCAGATGTAAAACATCCCACGGTCCACAGTCAATGACCATGTGGCTAATTGTGGCAGCTTGCTGTGCAGTAATTAGCGTATTTACCATATTACAACAATGACTAGACTCAAAGGGCCTTCTTTGGCTCCCAATTCGCTTTATCGCCAATAAGGTCCTGGAAGATTCTATGTCAATGCTCATTCTTAATTTTTTGATACCAAAATTATTTCTTTTGAAACTATGTATCAGTGACACATTGATCAGAAACTGAACTGGACCCAGCCATATAAATACTGTGGTTACCAGGGCAGGTCAGAGGCTGGGAATCCTGCGGAGAATAACTCACCTCCTGACTCCCCAAAGTCTGTCCACCATCTACAAGGCACAAGTCAGGAGTGTGATGGAATACTCCCCACTTGCCTGGATGAGTGCAGCTCCAACGACACTCAAGAAGCCCGGCACCATCCAGGACAAAGCAGCCCCGCTTGATCGGCACCCCATCCACAAACATTCACTCCCTCCACCACCGACGCACAGGGGCAGCCGTGTGTACCATCTACAAGATGCACTGCAGCAACTCACCAAGGTTCCTTAGGCAGCACCTTCCAAAACCACAACCATCTAGGACAGGGCAGGTGTTGAGAGGCAGGTGGGGTCCCGATCATGGGAGAAGGGTTTAACGGCCGTGACCGACGTTTGAGAACGCCGGCTGCGACTGGCTTTTTAATGGAATGGTACGATTTGTCCTGCCCGAAGCTGCGGCAGAGAGCAGGTCACGCGCCCGGCACGCACATTGACGCCACTCGCCCTGTACGTCTGTGCTTTTGCCGCAAATTGATCGAGGAGAGATTCCTCCATTTTCTAACTGCGAGCAAGCAAGGCAACAGAACTGTGGAAGACTGAAGATGGATTGTTTGTTATAAGGAAGAGAGAGGTCCAGAGACACAAACAGGGCTTGTTTAGGATTTAGGAGGACAAGGGCAGCAGACACAGGGGGAACCCCACCACGCAGGTTCTCCGTCACTCACCATCCCGACTAGAAATATATTGGCCATTCCTTCACTGTCGCTGGCGCAAAAATCCTTGAAATCCCTCCCCCTCATCACATTAGAACCATAGAATTTCTACTGTGCAGAAGGAGACCATTCGGCCCATTGAGGCCACATCGACCCTTCGAAAGAACATCCCCCCCACAGACCCCCTCCCCCACCCTACCACCCCACCCAACCTGCACATCTGTGGATTGGAGGAAACCCACGCAGATACGGGGAGATACAGTTCTTGGGGCTAAAGAGATTAAGGGATATTGGGGGTTGGGGGTGGGTGTGGGAGGCGGGTACTGAACTTGATGATCAGCCATGATCATAATGAATGGCAGAGCAGGCTCGAAGGGCCGAATGGTCTCCTCCTTCTATAATCTATGTACGGTTCCACAAAGGGCTGTTTAGCACAGGGCTAAATTGCTGGCTTTGAAAGCAGACCAAGGCAGGCCAGCAGCACGGTTCAATTCCCGTAACAGCCTCCCCGAACAGGCGCCGGAATGTGGCGACCAGGGGCTTTTCACAGTAACTTCATTTGAAGCCTACTTGTGACAATAAGCAATTTTCATTTTCACACAGTCACCCAAGGCTGGAATTGAACCTGGGTCCCTGGCGCTGTGAGGCAGCAACGTGAACCACTTTTCCATCCCATGGACCTCTTGGGCTCCTGCCATTGAAGAAGGCAGCTCATCGCCACCTTCCCAAGGGCAATTAGAAGTGGAAAATAAAGGTTAGCCGAGAAAGCGAAATCCACATTCGAGTGAATTGACAAAAGTGCTTTGGCACGCAATGAGGTTCTCAAAAGTTCTATATAAATACTCGCTCTTACTTGCTGATACTCTCACAACACAAACAATGTTACTTAAGCCACAACTTATCAATAACACAACAGATATTAACTATAGTTTAAAGCCTGTGTTCTTCCTGGTGAATAACTAATGTGGCCATGAAACCTGGGAAGGAGTATGGATCAGTCCCAATCGATATCCGCACCCTCCAATTACATGATTTAGAATCAGAGGGTCCCTACAGTGCAGATGGAGGCCATTCGGCCCATCAAGCCTGCACCAACCCATTGAATGAGCACTCTGCCGGTATCCACCCAAACCTGTCCCCGTAACAAAATCTGCACAGCTTTGGACACTGAGGGGTAATTTAACACAGCCAACCCACCTAACCTACACAGCTTTGGACACTGAGGGGCAATTTAACACAGCCAATCCACCTAACCTACACAGCTTTGGGCTGAGGGGTAATTTTACACAGCCAATTCACCTAACCTACACAGCTTTGGACACTAAGGGGTAATTTTACACAGCCAACCCACCTAACCTACACAGCTTTGGACACCGAAGGGCAATTTAACACAGCCAATCCACCTAACCTACACAGCTTTGGACACTGAGGGGTAATTTAACACAGCCAACCCACCTAACCTACACAGCTTTGGACACTAAGGGGTAATTTAACACAGCCAACCCACCTAACCTACACAGCTTTGGACACTAAGGGGTAATTTTACACAGCCAATCCACCTAACCTACACAGCTTTGGACACTAAGGGGTAATTTAACACAGCCAACCCACCTAACCTACACAGCTTTGGACACTAAGGGGTAATTTTACACAGCCAATCCACCTAACCTACACAGCTTTGGACACCGAAGGGCAATTTAACACAGCCAATCCACCTAACCTACACAGCTTTGGACACTGAGGGGTAATTTAACACAGCCAACCCACCTAACCTACACAGCTTTGGACACTGAGGGGTAATTTAACACAGCCAACCCACCTAACCTACACAGCTTTGGACACTGAGGGGTAATTTAACACAGCCAACCCACCTAACCTACACAGCTTTGGACACTGAGGGGCAATTTAACACAGCCAACCCACCTAACCTACACAGCTTTGGACACTGAGGGGCAATTTAACACAGCCAACCCACCTAACCTCCACAGCTTTGGACACTGAGGGGCAATTTAACACAGCCAACCCACCTAACCTCCACAGCTTTGGACACTGAGGGGCAATTTAACACAGCCAACCCACCTAACCTACACAGCTTTGGACACTGAGGGGCAATTTAACACAGCCAACCCACCTAACCTACACAGCTTTGGACACTGAGGGGTAATTTAACACAGCCAACCCACCTAACCTACACAGCTTTGGACACTGAGGGGCAATTTAACACAGCCAATCCACCTAACCTACACAGCTTTGGACACTAGGGGGTAATTTTACACAGCCAACCCACCTAACCTACACAGCTTTGGACACTAAGGGGTAATTTAACACAGCCAACCCACCTAACCTACACAGCTTTGGACACTAAGGGGTAATTTTACACAGCCAACCCACCTAACCTACACAGCTTTGGACACCGAAGGGCAATTTAACACAGCCAATCCACCTAACCTACACAGCTTTGGACACTGAGGGGTAATTTAACACAGCCAACCCACCTAACCTCCACAGCTTTGGACACTAAGGGGTAATTTTACACAGCCAACCCACCTAACCTACACAGCTTTGGGCTGAGGGGCAATTTAACACAGCCAATCCACCTAACCTACACAGCTTTGGACACCGAAGGGCAATTTAACACAGCCAACCCACCTAACCTACACAGCTTTGGACACTAAGGGGTAATTTTACACAGCCAACCCACCTAACCTACACAGCTTTGGACACTAAGGGGTAATTTAACACAGCCAACCCACCTAACCTACACAGCTTTGGACACTAAGGGGTAATTTAACACAGCCAACCCACCTAACCTACACAGCTTTGGACACTAAGGGGTAATTTTACACAGCCAACCCACCTAACCTACACAGCTTTGGACACTGAGGGGTAATTTAACACAGCCAACCCACCTAACCTACACAGCTTTGGACACTAAGGGGTAATTTTACACAGCCAACCCACCTAACCTACACAGCTTTGGACACCGAAGGGCAATTTAGCATGGCCAATCCACCTAACCTGGACATCTTTAGACTGTGTGAGGAAACCGCAGACACGGAGAGAACATGCAGACTCCGCACAGTGACCCAAGCCGGAATTGAACCCGGGACCCAGGCGTCGCGAGGCAGCCGTGCTGACCACTTTAGCTTGAAGAGTTAGTCAATAAATGAACTTATGGAACATCCTCTCTGGAGACACCGTTCGGCTTCCCCTCACCCGGTGTCTCTCCCTGGCATTGGCTGCTCGCCTCTTGCCAAACTGGTCCTGCACGTCAGTGCTGGGATCGTAATGGCCAGCTGGCTGCCTCTTGAATTTCCTGACGGGGGCCAGCATGGGCAATGGGCCCAGGGTCAGGTCCAGGACGTCGCTCATCATCTCAGCCTCTGGCACCAGCAGGAGCTGCTCAGGAGGACAGTCCCCAACCTCCCCCAGCTGGAAGAGCTCACAGTCCTGCAAACCCTCACACTCCACCTCCACATAGAGCTGCATGTCACTGCCACCCTCCATCTGCCACCACCCCCACTCCATGCCTGCTGCCCTGACCAGCTGGCCTTTATTGACCAGCTCCCCAGCCCAGCCCAGCTGCTCACTGCCCCAATCAGTCCAGCAGGGGGCCGCCGCACGCAGCATGCCGGTCGCTGTAGTTCCCCCCGCCGCCCGGCGCATGCGGGAGGCGGCAACAGAGACTACAACTCCCGGCCTGCCCCGCGGTGGGGCGCGTGCGCACTTGCTTCCCGCCTCTCCGGAGGAGGCTCGTGAGGGTGTGTGATAGAGAGAGAGAGAGGGTGATAGAGAGATAGATGGAGAGAGTGTGATAGAGAGAGAGAGAGAGAGAGGGTGATGGAGAGAGTGTGACAGAGAGAGAGTGAGAGAGATAAAGAGAGAGAGAGAGAGAATGTGTGAGAGATAGATGGAGAGAGTGTAATAGAGTGATAGAGAGATAGAGTGATAGAGATAGAGTGACATGGAGCGATATGGAGAGAGAGTATGGAGGCAGTGTGATTGATGGAGAGAGTGATAGAGAAAGAGTGTACTAGAGAGTGTGATTGACGGAGAGAGTGATAGTGATAGAGTGAGAAATAGAGTGAGTGATAGTGTATGATAGAGAGAGAGTGATAGAGATTAGTAGTGAGTGATAGAGAGTGAGTGATAGAAAGAGTGCTAGAGAGAGTGAGTGATAAAGAGAGAGTGATAGAATGTGTGAGAGATAGAGTGTATGTGAGATAAAGTGCGTGTGAGAGAGGGGCAGAGTGATAGAGAGAATGAGAGGGAGAGAGTGATAGAGAGAATGAGAGGGAGAGAGTGATAGAGGGGCAGAGTGCTAGAGAGAGGGAGAGAGTGATAGAGAGAGGGAGAGAGTGATAGAGAGAGGGAGAGAGAGAGGGTGATAGAGAGATAGACGGAGAGAGTGTGATAGAGAGAGAGTGAGAGTGATAAAGAGAGGGATAGAGCGAGAGAATGTGTAAGAGATAGATGGAGAGAGTGTAATAGAGTGATAGAGAGAGATAGAGTGTTAGAGATAGAGTGACATGGAGCGATATGGAGAGAGAGTATGGAGGCAGTGTGATTGATGGAGAGAGTGAGAGAGAGTGATAGGGAAAGAGTGTGCTAGAGAGTGTGATTGACGGAGAGAGTGATAGAGAAAGAGTGTACTAGAGAGTGTGATTGATGGAGAGAGTGATAGTGATAGAGTGAGAAATAGAGTGAGTGATAGTGTATGATAGAGAGTGATAGAGATTAGTAGTGAGTGATAGTGAGTGATAGAAAAGAGTGCTAGAGAGAGTGAGTGATAAAGAGAGAGTGATAGAATGTGTGAGAGATAGAGTGCGTGTGAGAGAGGGGCAGAGTGATAGACAGAATGAGAGGGAGAGAGTGATAGAGAGAATGAGAGGGAGAGAGTGATAGAGGGGCAGAGTGATAGAGAGAGGGAGAGAGTGCTAGAGAGAGGGAGAGAGAGAGGGTGATAGAGAGATAGACGGAGAGAGTGTGATAGAGAGAGAGTGAGAGTGATAAAGAGAGGGATAGAGAGAGAGAATGTGTAAGAGATAGATGGAGAGAGTGTAATAGAGTGATAGAGAGAGATAGAGTGTGAGAGATAGAGTGACATGGAGCGATATGGAGAGAGAGTATGGAGGCTGTGTGATTGATGGAGAGAGTGAGAGAGAGTGATAGGTAAAGAGTGTGCTAGAGAGTGTGATTGACGGAGAGAGTGATAGAGTGAGTGATAGTGTATGATAGAGAGAGAGTGATAGAGATTAGTAGTGAGTGATAGAGAGTGAGTGATAGAAAGAGTGCTAGAGAGAGTGAGTGATAAAGAGAGAGTGATAGAATGTGTGAGAGATAGAGTGTATGTGAGATAAAGTGCGTGTGAGAGAGGGGCAGAGTGATAGAGAGAATGAGAGGGAGAGAGTGATAGAGAGAATGAGAGGGAGCGAGTGATAGAGAGAGGGGCAGAGTGATAGAGAGAGGGAGAGAGTGATAGAGAGAGGGAGAGAGAGAGTGACAAAGAGCGTCGGCGAGGGGGGAATTCCTAACGTGGGGACGGGGTACAGCAAGGGGGGAATTCTGAACCTGGGAGGGAATGACACGGGGAAGTCCTTTAACCAGATGTGTATTGAAATGAGGTAGGAATCTCATTCTGTCACAGAATTTAAAAAAAAAAAATTAGGAGTACCAAATTATTTTTTCCAATTAAGGGGCAATTTAGCGTGGCCAATCCACCTACCCTGCACATCTTTGGGTTGTGGGGGCGAAACCCACACAGACACGGGGAGAACGTGCAAACTCCACACGGACAGTGACCCAGGGCCGGGATTCGAACGCAGGTTCTCAGCGCCGTAGGCAGCAATGCTAACCACTGTGCAGCCCCTATTCTGTCACAGAATTTACAGTGAAGAAGGAGGCCATTCAGCACATTGAGTCTGTACTGGCCCTTGGAAAGAGCACTCTATTAAAACCCACACGTCCAACCCACCCCATCCCCGTAACCCAGTAACCCACTTAACCTTTTTGGACACTCATGGTCAATCCATCTGAAGAAAATGAAAATCGCTTATTGTCACAAGTAGGCTTCAAATGAAGTTACTGTGAAAAGCCCCTAGTCGCCACATTCCGGCGCCTGTTCGGGGAGGCTGGTACGGGAATTGAACCATGCTGCTGGCCTGCCTTGGTCTGCTTTCAAAGCCAGCGATTTAGCCCTGTGCTAAACAGCCCCACTAACAAGCACGTCTTTGGACTGTGGGAGGAAACCAGAGCACCCGGAGGAAACCCACGCAGACACGGGAAGAACGTGCAGACTCCGCAGACAGTGACCCAAGCGGGTAATCGAACCCGGGTCCCTGGAGCTGTGAGGTAGCAGTGCTAACCACTGTACTGCCGTGCGTGTCCAAGGGGAGAGGGGGGGGTGGAGAATCGGAAAACAGATCTCACTGGAGAATTCCTGCTTTCTGACTATGGTGGGATTTTCTGCCCAGCTGCCGGTTGGGCGCGAGGCAAACGTGGGCACAATCCACCCCCGCGGGAGGGCTCACTGCAGGGCTGGGTGTTACACACTGCTGTTCAGCCTTACAGCAGCAGATGTCCTCAGCGAGCTGCTGTGCTCGACACCACACAGTCAGCTAACCGGGCAGCCAGGAGTCAGGGCTGCTCACCGGGAGAGCAGGGAGCATGCAGCGACACCCCCCGCCCCTGTCAGCACTAAACCAACCTTCACCTCCTCATTCAAACCAGCAGTCTGGCCAAGCAGCAGAATGAAAATGCCGGTTTATTTTAGCAGATACAGCAGTGGCAATGGGTGAACATTGAGTTAATGGTTATTTATTTTCCGTGATGGATAGGGCAAGTTTGTCAGATGGGCCAAATGCAGGCAAATGGGGTTAGCATAGATGGGACTTGGGTTGGCATGGACAAGTTTGGGCTGAAGGGCTTGTCTTTGTGCCGTAGATTCTATGATTCTCCTCTGAGCCAGTTCCGGGTGCGGCGATGACCAGCTGAGTCGCACGTTTCGGCACCTCCCGTTGGAACGGACTTTTGGGCTCTTAATAGGAGCCCCAACGGCAATTTATACGGCCAAAAACACTGTGCGGTAAACCAGAAGGGAATCCCCCCGGACACGCATGGAAAAAGGAGAGGATAGCGGCCGGATTGCAGAGGATCCTCTGGAGCAGCGGCAAGGAAGGGAAGCTCGAAGCAAGATGGCGTCGGAAGGTGGCCGTTTGTTATGGGGCCCGGAGCAACAAGAGTTCCTGCGGCGCTGTGTGGAAGAGCTGAAGAAGGAGGTGAAGAAGGAAGTGTTGGCCCCGATATTACAGGCGATTGAAGGGCTAAAGGAGGAGCAGAGGACCCAGGAGCTGGAGCTTCGGGTCGTGAAGGCAAAGACTGCTGAAAACGAGGATGAAATACAGTGCCTGGTGCTGAAGGCAGAGACGCACGAGGCACAGCACAAAAGGTGTGTGGAGAGGTTGGAAGCACTGGAGAATAATTCGAGGAGGAAGAATTTAAGAGTCCTGGGTCTTCCCGAAGGCGCAGAAGGAGCGGGCGTCGGGACATATGTGAGCACGATGCTTCACTCGCTAATGGGATCGGGGGCCCCGACGGGCCCTTTGGAGGTGGAGGGAGCCTATCGAGTTCTGGCGCGAAGACCAAAGGCTGGAAAAAATACCTCGAGCCATAGTGGTGAGGTTTCTCCGCTACAATGACAGAGAGACGGTCCTCAGATGGGCGAAGAAAACTCGGAGCTGTAGGTGGGAGAACGCGGTGATCCGCGTATACCAGGATTGGAGTGCGGAGGTGGCGAGAAGGAGGGCAAGTTTCAATCGGGCTAAGGCGGTGCTTCACAAAAAGAAGGTTCAATTTGGAATGTTGCAGCTGGCGAGACTGTGGGTCACACACCAAGGGAAGCACCACTACTTTGAGACGGCAGAAGAGGCGTGGACATTCATTGTGGACGAGAAGCTGGAATAGTCTAGCGAGAGAAAGAGCTTCTGGGACAAAGTGGTGGGGTGATTATGCGGGGCGAGGAAGAGGAAGGGGGGGGGATGATTTTTCAATTTGTTAATTCTGTGATCCTGTAACTTTTCTCTCTTCCCCATGTTGGGGGGGGGGAGTATGAGGAACTGTGGGCGCCGGTGGGACGGAAAGGGGAAGGAGAAGGGAAATGCGCCATTATGGGCGGGGCCGAGTGGGAAACGCGGGATTTGCTCCCGCGTTATGGTAATTGTGGAGGGAACAGGGACGCAGGAAGGAGGGGGCCTCGCACAGTGGGGGCCGAGGGCAAGGGGGGAAGCCGAGCTCAGCCAGAGTTCGCTGACTTCTGGGAGCAACATGGGGGGTGCAACTACGCTAGAGGGGGATCTAGGGGAGGGGGGGGGGGTTAACTGGGTTGCTGCTGCTAAGGAGAAGGGGGAGCTGTTATGGGGTGGGGTGGTCGAGACGGGGGGGCACCGTCGGTGGGATATACGGGTACGTGGGAACCGGGTGAGGAGCTGGGTTAGAAAAGGGGATGGCTAGTCGACAAGGGGGGGGGGGGGTAAAGAGCCCCCCAACCCGGCTGATCACGTGGAACATGAGAGGGCTGAACGGGCCGATTAAAAGGGCACGGGTATTCGCACACCTAAAGAAATTAGAGGCAGATGTGGTTATGTTGCAGGAGACGCACCTGAAACTGATAGACCAGGTCAGACTACGTAAAGGATGGGTGGGGCAGGTGTTTCATTCGGGTTTGGATGCGAAGAATAGGGGGGTGGCTATCTTAGTGGGGAAACGGGTACTGTTTGAGGCAAAGACCATAGTGGCAGATAGTGGGGGTAGATACGTGATGGTGAGTGGCAGACTGCAAGGGGAGGCGGTGGTTCTGGTGAACGTATACGCCCCGAACTGGGATGATGCAAATTTTATGAGCCGTATGTTGGGACGTATCCCGGACCTGGAGGCGGGAAAGTTGGTAATGGGGGGAGACTTCAATACGGTGCTTGATCCACGGCTGGACCGGTTGAGGTCCAGTACCGGGAGGAGGCCGGCAACGGCCAGGGTGCTCAAGGACTTCATGGAGCAGATGGGAGGAGTAGACCCCTGGAGATTTATTAGGCCTAGGAGTAAGGAGTTCTCATTTTTCTCCCATGTTCACAAGGTATACTCACGGATAGACTTTTTTGTCTTGGGAAGGGCACTGATTCCGAAGGTGACAGGGACGGAGTATACGCCCATAGCCATTTCGGACCACGCTCCACACTGGGTAGAGGAGAGGAAAAAGAACAGCACCCACTCTGGAGAATGGATATGGGCTTATTGGCGGATGAGGGGGTATGTCTAAGGGTGAGGGGGTGTATCGAAAGGTACTTGGAGCTTAATGACAATGGAGAGGTTTAGGTGGGAGTGGTCTGGGAGGCGTTGAAGGCGGTGGCCAGAGAGGAACTGATATCCATAAGGGCACATAAAGGGAAGCAAGAGGGTAAAGAAAGGGAGCAATTGTTGAGAGAACTTCTGAGGGTGGACAGGCAATATGCAGAGGCACCGGAGGAGGGATTGTACAGGGAAAGACAAAGGTTACATGTGGAATTTGACCTGCTGACCACGGGTAAGGCAGAGGCACAGTGGAGGAGGGCACAGGGTGTACAGTATGAGTATGGAGAGAAGGCGAGTCGGCTAATGGCCCACCAATTGAGGAAAAGAGGAGCGGCGAGGGAGATAGGTGGGGTGAGAGATGAGGGAGAGATGGAACGGGGAGCGGAGAGAGTGAACGGGGTGTTCAAGGCATTCTATGAGAGGTTATATAAGGCTCAGCCCTCGGATGGGAAGGAGGGAATGATGTGTTTCCTGGATCAGCTGGAATTCCCGAAGGTGGAGGAGCAGGAGAGGGCGGGACTGGGAGCACAGATTGAGATGGAGGAGGTGGTAAAAGGGATTGGGAGCATGCAGGCGGGGAAGGCCCCGGGACCGGATGGATTCCCGGTGGAATTTTATAGGAAATATATAGACCTACTGGCCCCGCTTTTGACGAGAACCTTTAATGAGGCCAGTGAAAGGGGGAAGTTGCCCCCGACTGTGTCGGAGGCGACGATATCGCTCCTTTTGAAGAAGGAAAAAGACCCGCTGCAGTGTGGGTCCTACAGGCCCATTTCCCTTTTAAATGTAGATGCTAAGCTCCTGGCCAAGGTGATGGCGACGAGGATAGAGGACTGTGTCCCGGGGGTGGTCCACGAGGATCAAACTGGGTTCGTTAAGGGGAGACAGCTGAACACGAATATACGGAGGCTGCTAGGGGTGATGATGATGCCCCCACCAGAGGGAGAGGCGGAGATAATGGTGGCGATGGATGCCGAGAAAGCATTCGACAGAGTGGAGTGGGACTATCTGTGGGAAGTGCTGAGGAGATTTGGTTTTGGAGAAGGGTTTATTGGATGGGTACAGCTGCTATATAGGGCCCCGGTGGCAAGTGTGGTCACGAACCTTTGTCCTAGATTAATCATAGATTATCATCGAATTTACAGTGCAGAAGGAGGCCATTCGGCCCATTGAGTCTGCACCGGCTCTTGGAAAGAGCACCCCACCCAAGGTCAACACCTCCACCCAGCACTAAGGGCAATTTTGGACACGAAGGGCAATTTATCATGGCCAATCCACCTAACCTGCACATCTTTGGACTGTGGGAGGAAACCGGAGCACCCGGAGGAAACCCACGCACACACGGGGAGGATGTGCAGACTCTGCACAGACAGTGACCCAAGCCGGAATCGAACCTGGGACCCTGGATCTGTGAAGCAATTGTGCTATCCACAATGCTACCGTGCTGCCCTTAAGAACAAATAAATCTACACTATATCATTTTACCGTAATCCATGTACCTATCCAATAGCTGCTTGAAGGTCCCTAATGTTTCCGACTCAACTACTTCCACAGGCAGTGCATTCCATGCCCCCACTACTCTCTGGGTAAAGAACCTACCTCTGACACCCCCCCTATATCTTCCACCATTCACCTTAAATTTATGTCCCCTTGTAATGGTTTGTTCCACCTGGGGAAAATGTCTCTGACTGTCTACTCTATTCCCCTGATCATCTTATAAACCTCTATCAAGTCGCCCCTCATCCTTCTCCATTCTAATGAGAAAAGAACTAGCACCCTCAACCTTTCCTCGTAAGACCTAATCTCCATTCCAGGCAACATCCTGGTAAATCTCCTTTGCACCTTTTCCAAAGCTTCCACATCCTTTCTAAAATGAGGCGACCAGAACTGTACACAGTACTCCAAATGTGGCCTTACCAAAGTTTTGTACTCATCACCTCACGGCTCTTAAATTCAATCTCTCTGCTAATGAACGCGAGCACACCATAGGTCTTCTTCACAGCTCTATCCACTTGAGTGGCAACTTTCAAAGATGTATGAACATAGACCCCAAGATCTCTCTGCTCCTCCACATTGCCAAGAACTCTACCGTTAACCCTGTATTCCGCATTCATATTTTTCCTTCCAAAATGGACAACCTCACACTTTTCAGGGTTAAACTCCATCTGCCACTTCTCAGCCCAGCTCTGCATCCTATCTATGGCTCTTTGCAGCCGACAACAGCCCTCCTCACTATCCACAACTCCACCAATCTTCGTATCGTCTGCAAATTTACTGACCCACCCTTCAACTCCCTCATCCAAGTCATTAATGAAAATCACAAACAGCAGAGGACCCAGAACTGACCCCTGCGGTACACCACTGGTAACTGGGCTCCAGACTGAATATTTGCCATCCACCACCACTCTCTGACTTCTATCGGTTAGCCAGTTTGTTATCCAACTGGCCAAATTTCCCATATCCCATGCCTCCTTACTTTCGGCATAAGCCAACAATGGGGAACCTTATCAAATGCCTTACTAAAATCCATGTACACTAGATCCACTGCTTTACCTTCATCCACATGCTTGGTCACCTCCTCAAAGAATTCAATAAGACTTGTAAGGCAAGACCTACCCCTCACAAATCCGTGCTGACTATCCCTAATCAAGCAGTGTCTTTCCAGATGCTCAGAAATCCTATCCTTCAGTACCCTTTCCATTACTTTGCCTACCACCGAAGTAAGACTAACTGGCCTGTAATTCCCAGGGTTATCCCTAGTCCCTTTTTTGAACAGGGGCACGACATTCGCCACTCTCCAATCCCCTGGTACCTCCCCTGTTGACAGTGAGGACGAAAAGATCATTGCTAACGGCTCTGCAATTTCATCTCTTGCTTCCCATAGAATCCCTGGATATATCCCGTCAGGCCCGGGGGACTTGTCTATCCTTAAGTTTTTCAAAATGCCCAACACATCTTCCTTCCTAACAAGTATTTCCTCGAGCTTACCAATCTGTTTCACACTGTCCTCTCCAACAATATGGCCCCTCTCATTTGTAAATATGGAAGAAAAGTACTTGTTCAAGACCTCCTATCTCTTCAGACTCAATACACAATCTCCCGCTACTGTCCTTGATCGGACCTACCCTCGCTCTAGTCATTCTCATATTTCTCACATATGTGTAAAAGGCCTTGGGGTTTTCCTTGATCCTACCCGCCAAAGATTGTTCATGCCCTCTCTTAGCTCTCCTAATCCCTTTCTTTAGTTCACTCCTGGCTATCTTGTATCCCTCCAATGCCCTGTCTGAACCTTGTTTCCTCAGCCTTACATAAGTATCCTACTTCCTCTTAACAAGACATTCAACCTCTCTGTCAACCATGGTTCCCTCACTCGACCATCTCTTCCCTGCCTGACAGGGACATACATATTAAGGACACGTAGTACCTGTTCCTTGAACAAGTTCCACCTTTCACTTGTGTCCTTCCCTGACAGTCTATGTTCCCAACTTATGCACTTCAATTCTTGTCTGACAACATCGTATTTACCCTTCCCCCAATTGTAAACCTTGCCCTGTTGCACGTACCCATCCCTCTCCATTACTAAAGTGAAAGTAACAGAATTGTGGTCACTATCTACATTCTCTCATCTTTCTTAGATTGGGAATTACCAGACTTCCATGTTTCAAATGACATATCTTTCCATATTTTCAATTACAAAGTGCACATCTAAATACTTCTTCAATGTTACGAGGGTCTCTGCCTCCACCACCCTATCAGGCAGCGAGTTCCAGACTCCCACCACCCTCTGGGTAAACATTTTCCTCACATTCTCTCTAAACCTCCTGCCCCTCACCTTAAATCTCTGCCCCCTGATCATTGACCCCTCCACCAAGGGAAAAAGTTTCTTCCTGTCTATCTGTGCCCCATATAGTTTTATACATCTCAATCATGTCCCCCTCAGTCTCCTCTGCTCCAAGGAAAACAACCCCAGTCTATCCAACCTCTCTTCATAACTATAACTCTCCAGTCCAGGCAACATCCTGGTAAATCTCCTCTGCACCCTTTCCAGTGCTATCACATCACTCCTGTAATGTGGATTCCAGAACTGCACACAGTACTCTAGCTGTGGCCCAACCAACGTTTTATACACTTCCAGCATAACCTCCCTGCTCTTAAACTCCATGCCTTGGTTAATAAAGGCAAGTATACCATGTGCCTTCTGAACCACTGTATCCACCAGCTCTGCTACCTTAAGGGACCGCTGTGCATGCACACCAAGGTCCCTCTGATCCTCGGTGCTTCCCAGGGTCCTGCCGTTTATTGTGAATTCCCTTGCCTTGTTTGTCCTGCCCAAGTGCATCACCTCACACTTATCCAGATAGAATTCCATTTGCCACTGATCAGCGCATCTGACCAGCTTGTCTATATCCTGTAATCTAAGGCTATCTTCCTCACTTGCCTACCGAGTGTGTATGAGTGAGAGTGCATAGGTCTCATCAGGTGCTTGAGTCTTGAGAGCGTGCGTGAGACTGAGAGCGTGCGTGAGACTGAGAGCGTGCGTGAGACTGAGAGCGTGCATGAGACTAAGAGCGTGCGTGAGACTGAGAGCGCGCGTGAGACTGAGAGCGTGCGGGAGACTGAGAGCGTGCGTGAGACTGAGAGCGTGCATGAGACTAAGAGCGTGCGTGAGACTGAGAGCGCGCGTGAGACTGAGAGCGTGCGTGAGACTAAGAGCGTGCGTGAGACTGAGAGCGTGCGGGAGACTGAGAGCGTGCGTGAGACTAAGAGCGTGCGTGAGACTAAGAGCGTGCGTGAGACTGAGAGCGTGCGGGAGACTGAGAGCGTGCGTGAGACTAAGAGCGTGCATGAGACTAAGAGCGTGCGTGAGACTGAGAGCGCACGTGAGACAGAGCGCGCGTGAGACTGAGGGCACGCGTGAGACAGAGCACGCGTGAGACTGAGAGCGTGCGTGAGACTGAGAGCGTGCGTGAGACTGAGAGCGTGCATGAGACTAAGAGCGTGCGTGAGACTGAGAGCGCGCGTGAGACTGAGAGCGTGCGTGAGACTAAGAGCGTGCGTGAGACTGAGAGCGTGCGTGAGACTAAGAGCGTGCGTGAGACTGAGAGCGTGCGTGAGACTAAGAGCGTGCGTGAGACTGAGAGCGTGCGTGAGACTGAGAGCGTGCGTGAGACTGAGAGCGTGCGTGAGACTGAGAGCGTGCGAGAGACTGAGAGCGTGCGCGAGAGAGAGCGCGCGCGAGACAGAGAGCGCGCGCGAGACAGAGCGTGCGCGAGACTGAGAGCGTGCGTGAGACCGAGAGCGTGTGTGAGACTGAGAGCGTGCGTGAGACTGAGAGCGTGCGCGAGAGAGAGCGCGCGCGAGACAGAGAGCGCGCGCGAGACAGAGCGTGCGCGAGACTGAGAGCGCGCGCGAGATAGAAGACATGTGCGAGACAGGGCGCGTGTGAGACTGAGGGCGGGCGCGAGACAGGGCGCACGTGCGAGACTGAGGGGGTGTGCGAGACTGAGGGCGAGCGCGTGAGACTGCATTCCACTGTTAACACAACAAAAGCACGAGACACACCCCACTGGGATTGACAGTACGTATAATTAGGCTTGTGTGTGGCCGTGGCTCGGGAGGTAATACCCACACTTCTGAGTCACAAGATTTCGGATTCAAATCCAGGACTTGGCGCAGAAAATGGAGGCTGGATCTCTGATGCAGCGCTGGGGGAGCGATACACAGCCTTTCAGGTGAGGCATGAAACGGAGGCTCCATCTGCCTCTTCCGGCATGGATAAATGATCCCCATTTGGGAGATGTAAAGGGGAGATGATCCCCCCCCCCACTCAGCATCACAACGGACTGTCCGGGCAGGATTGCGGGATCTTGCTGTGCACATAAGCGACCGTTGCATTTCCAACATAACACTACGCTTCTCGTTAGCCCCTGAAACGCTTTGCGGGATTGGGTGGCCGCGTGAAAGGTCTGTAAAAATGCAAGTTCGGAAAGGGTTTGATCAGGCGACATTTCCACTTATGGGCATCTTACAGATAACTTTTTAAAATCCATTTACGGGATGTGGGAGTTGCTGGCCAGGCCCAGCATTTGTTGCCCATCCCTAGTTGCCCTTCAGAAGGTGGTGGTGAGCCGCTGCAGTCTGTGTGGCTGGCGTAGGTACACCCGCAGTGCTGTTAGGGAGGGATTTTGCCCCAGCGACAGTGAAGGAACGGCCGATATATTTCCAAGTCGGGACGGTGAGTGACTTGGAGGGGAGCCTCCAGGTGGTGGGGTTCCCAGGTATCTGCTGCCCTTGTCCTTCTAGATGGTAGCGGTCGTGGGTTTGGAGGGTGCTGTCTAAGGAGCCTTGGTGAGTTGCTGCAGTGCATCTTGTAGACGGTATACACGGCTGCCTCTGTGCGTCGGTGGGGGAGGGAGTGAATGTTTGTGGATGGGGTGCCGATCAAGCGGGGCTGTTTTGTCCTGGATGGTGTCGAGCTTCTTGAGTGTTGTTGGGGCCGCACTCATCCAGGCAAGAGGAGAGTATTCCATCACACTCCTGACTTGTGCCTTGTAGATGGTGGACAGGCTTTGGGGAGTCAGGAGGTGAGTTACTCTCCGCAGGATTCCCAGCCTCTGACCTGCTCTGGTAGCCACAGTATTAATATGGCTGGGTCCAGTTCAGTGTCTGATCAATGGTCACCCCCAGGACGTTGATAGGGGATTCAGTGACGGTAATGCCATTGAATGTCAAGAGGCGATGGTTGGGTTCAGTCTTATTGGAGATGGTCATTGCCTGGCACTTGTGTGGCACAAATGCTGCTCACCACATATTATGCCAAGTCTGAATGCCGTCCATGTTGCCTTTTGGCACAGACTGCTGAGGAGTCGCGAATGGTGCTGAACATTGTGCAGTCATCAGCGAACATCCCCACTTCTGGCCTTGTGATGGAAGGGATGAAGCAGCTGAAGATGGTTGGGCCGAGGACACTACCCTGAGGAACTCCTGCAGTGATGTCCTGGTGCCGATTGGGCTTCACCAACCTCACGTATCTTCCATCGCACTGGGTATGACTCCAGCCATCATTGGTTTCCATTTTACTCTGGTTCCTGGATGCCACACTCGGTCAAACGTTACCATGGACAAGGGCAGTCGTGCTGATCTCACCTCTGGAATGCAGCTCCATTGACCATGTTTGGACCAAAACTGGAAAGTGGCCTGGAACCGTGCGGGCAGCACGGTAGCATAGTGGTTAGCACAATTGCTTCACAGCTCCAGGGTCCCAGGTTCGATTCCCGGCTTGGGTCACTGTCTGTGCGGAGTCTGCATATCCTCCCCGTGTCTGCGTGGGTTTCCTTCGGGTGCTCCGGTTTCCTCCCACAGTCCAAAGATGTGCAGGTTAGGTGGATTGGCCATATTAAATTGCCCTTAGTGTCCAAGATTGCCCTTAGTGCTGGTGGGGTTACTGGGTTATGGGGATGGGGTGCGAGTGTTGACCTTGGGTAGGGTGCTCTTTCCAAGAGCCGGTGCAGACTCGATGGGCCGAATGGCCTCCTTCTGCACTGTAGATTCTATGAAAAAAACCCAAAGAAATGAAATGAATTGAAATGAAAATGAAATGAAAATCGCTTATTGTCACAAGTAGGCTTCGAATGAAGTTACTGTGAAAAGTCCCCTGTCGCCACATTCCGGCGCCTGTTCGGGGAGGCTGTTACGGGGAGGTAATCGATGAGCAAGTTTGGGTGGTTAACGGCCCCCTTAATGACCCTGCCAATGGCAACCTCCATCACCTTGCTGACGATTGAGAATGGACTGACAAGGCGACAGTTAGCCAATTTGGATTTCTCCTGCTATTTGTGGACAGAACAGAGCCGGGTAATTCATAGAATCATAGAATTTACAGTGCAGAAGGAGGCCATTTGGCCCATCGAGTCTGCACCGGCTCTTGGAAAGAGCACCCTACCACCCACACCACCCTATCCCCATAACCCAGTAACCCCACTCAACCAACCCTAAGGCCAATTTTGGACACTAAGGGCAATTTAGCATGGCCAATCCACCTAACCTGCAAATGTTTGGACTGTGGGAGGAAACCGGAGCACCCGGAGGAAACCCACGCACACACGGGGAGAACGTGCAGACTCCGCACAGTCAGTGACCCAAGCTGGGAATCGAACCTGGGACCCTGGAGCTGTGAAAAAATTATGCTGTCCACTATGCTACCGTGCTGCCCCAATTGTCCACATTGTCCATAGATCTCCCTGAGTAGTTGCGCTGGAACAGCTTGGCTGGAGTCTAGTTCTCGAGGGTTACAGCCCAGATGTTGCCAGGGACCATCAGTGCGTAGACTCGTAAAGTAATTGTATCAAAATGTATCACCTCCCACTTCTCTCTGTTAAACAGCATCTGCCACTTCTCTGCCCATTCTGCCAGCCTATCAATGTCATGCTGCACGCAACTCCGATCGTCCTCATTGTCAGCTACCCCTCCAAGTTTGAAATTGTTGGAAAGTTTTATTCTGTATTCCAAGATCCAAATCATTTATCCATAATTGAGACAAGATATTCCGTGGAGTCAATGTCATTGGCTGAGGTTTGACATCTGCGATGCTGGGGACCTCGAGAGGAGGCCGATGTCCATCAGCAACTTGGCATTTCTGGCTGGAGATTGTTGCAAACGGTGTCTGCCTTGTCTTTTGCACTGACGATGGGGATATTTGTGGAGCCTCCTCCTCCAGTGAGTTGTTTAATTGTCCACCACCATTCGCGGCTGGATGTGGCAGGACTGCACAGCTTCGATCTGACTCATCAGCTGTGGGATTAGTTCTTGTTCAGGATGGAGGGAGTCCTGTGCTATCCTTCTACCAGTTTGGCACCTCATTTTTCGATCTGGTTGGTGCTGTTTCTGGTATGGCCTCCTACACTCTTCAGGGTTGATCTCCTGGCTTGGTGGTAATGGTGGAGTGGGGGATATGCCGGGCCACAGATTGCGGTTGAATAAAATTCTGCTGCTACTGATGGCCCACGCGCCTCTGGATGCCCAGTCCTGAGTTGCTAGACCTGTTTGAAGTCTATCCCATTTAGCACAGTGGTAGTGCCACACAACACGATGGAGGGTTTCCTCAATGTGAAGACGGGACTTTGTCTCCACAAGGACTGCAGTGGTCATTCCTGCATATTGAGGGCATGTTTATCGGAGCAAATGGAAACTTGGGCTTCATAAATTGAGCACAGAAGCCTGGGAGTTTGGCTGAATCTTGTATAAAGCTCTGGTTAGGCGCAAACACAAGAAATGGGAATATACTAAGAGGGATAGATGAAGTGAAAGATCTTGCCGTACAAGTACACAGGTCCCTAAAGGCAGTAGGTCAAGTAGACAAGGTTGTTAAGGAAACATATGGAATGCTTTCCTTCATTGGCAGAGATATAGAATATAAAAGTCAGGATATAATGTTGGAATTGGTGAGGCTACAACTGGAATATTGTGTGCAGTTCTCGTCGCCACATTACAGGAAGGACGTTATTGCTCAGGAGTGCAGAGGAGGTTGACAAGAATGTTGCCAGGGCTGGAAAAATGTAGCTACGAGGAGAAATTGGATAGGTTGGAGTTATTTTCCTTGGAACAGCAAAAGCTGAGGGGTGACTGGATTGAGGTGGACAAAATGATGAGGGGAAGAGATTCAGAGTAGACAGGATCAAATTGTTTCCCTTGTGGAGAATTCGAGAACCAGGGGACATGGATTCACAATAAGAGGCAGAAGGTATAGAGGGGACATGAGGAATGTACTGAAGTACGGTGAAAAGTATTTTTCTGCGGCCGAGGGAACGTACATAGTAGACAGAGAATAATCAACAGAGAACATTGACAAATGGTACATCGACCAACAGTGATTGGTTACAGTGTGGAACAAGCGGCCAAACAAAGCAAATACAGGAGCAAGAGCAGCATAGGGCGCCGTGAATAGTGTTCTTAAAGGGAACTGATCAGTCCGAGGGGGAGTCGTTGAGGAGTCTAGTAGCTGTGGGGAAGAAGCTGTTCCTATGTCTGGATGTGCGGGTCTTCAGACTTCTGAACCTTCTGCCTGATGGAAGGGTCTGGAAGAAGGCAATGCCTGGGTGGGAGGGGTCTCTGATAACGCTGTCTGCCTTCCTGACGCAGCGGGAGGTGTAGACAGAATCAATGTGCGGGTGGCAAGCTTGTGTGATGCGTTGGGCTGAGTTCACCACACTCTGCAGTGTCTTGCGATCTTGGACCGAGCAGTTGCCATACCAAGCTGTGATGCAGCCGGATAGGATGGTCTCTATTGCGCATCTGTAGAGGTTTGCGAGAGTCGATGCAGACATGCCGAATTTCTTTAGCTTCCGTAGGAAGTAGAGACGTTGTTGGGCTTCCTTGACTGTTGCATCAACGTGAGTGGACCAGGAACTTAAAGCTATCGACCATCTCCACCTCGGTGCCATTGATGCAGACGGGAGTGTGTGAGTCGTTCTTATGTTTCCTGATGTCGATGATCAGTATCTTGGTCTTTCCGACATTTCGAGAGCGCCGGCCCTGAGTCACTGTCCGTGTGGAGTTTGCACATTCTCCCCATGTCTGCGTGGGTTTCACTCCCACAACCCAAAGATGTGCAGGTTAGGTGGCCACGCTAAATTGCCCCTTGGAAAAAAAATAATTGGGTACTCTAAATTTTTTTTTTAAAAATTCCCTCTTGTTGGTTCCCTCGCCACCTGTTGCAGACTCAGTCTAGCAGTCCTCTAGGACTTGGCCAACTCGGTCAGTAATAGTGGTGCCAAGCCACTCTTCGTGATGGGCATTGAAGTCTGCGCCAGGACACAATCCGTGCCCGTGTCACCCTCCGTGCTCCTAAAAGGTGTTCAACATGGTGGTGTACTGAGTCACGGGCTGATGAAGGGCAGGAGGTGGCGATTAGCGGGAGATCTCCTTGCCGATATTTGACTACTGCCATGAATATCTTTTTAAACACCAAAGCCTCAATCACAACAATTCCGACAATATTCCCGTTGGATATTCCGCTCAGTGCTCTCCAACTAAATGAAATGCTTTGCTTGCCAAGTCTTTGCCTAACCTTCGAGACTTCTTACGTCAATACATCTTGAAGATGACTAATTTACAGGGAGGGTGGGAGCAAGAATTTGTAGGCCTCTTGTGGGACCCAACCCCGTTTGACAGCCCCTGGTCCACCCAATCACGATGGTGGTGTTGAGCAACCCTTCGTAGTGGCGTTCCTCCCAACACCAGGGAGCGTGAGAGTGGAGGAGTGGGAAATGCTGACTCGCACCTTACACGACAGGGTTGGGTAACATACCTGGAATGGGTGTCAAATTATGAAGCTCTTGCTAAATCTTTACCACCGCTGGGAGATTGGAGTTACAGTGTCATGAATTTTAAAAGGTTGCTCAGAATTTAACAATCAATGCGACAGAGATGTCAGCGCAGGACAATGTGTGTCATCAACCCTGAATGGCCTGGAGTTTCCCCAAAGTGGAGCAGGGGCTGATTCAGGGTCTAGGGGCCCTGATTGGGCTGAGAGAGGTGATGGATGGTGTGAGGACAATAGAACATGCAGCGCAGAAGGAGGCCAGTCAGCTCATCAAGTCTGCACCAACCCACATTAAGCCTTCACTTCCAACCTATCCCTGTAACACAATAACCCTTCCTTACCTTTTTGGACACTAAGGGCAATTGATCATGGCCAATCCACCTAACCTACACATCTTTGGACTGTGGGAGGAAACCGGAGCACCCGGAGGAAACCCACGCAGACACGGGGAGAAGGTGCAGACTCTGCACAGACACTGACCCAAGCCGGGAATCGAACCCGGGACCCTGGCGCTGTGAAGCCACAGTGCTAGCCACTTGTGCCACCGCGCTGCCAGGGAAGGCCCCAGGCCCGGACGGGTTCCTGCTAGAGTTTTATAAAAGGTTTTGGGCGGACCTGGAGCCACTGCTGGTGAGGACGGAGAATGAAGGGAGGGGGTGGGGAGGCATTTGGGAAAGAGGGCAGGAAAGGAGACTAGAGGAGTTAGGGTGGCAGGGGGGCAATTTGAGGTATCTGGGTATCTGGCTTGGAGCTGGGCGCAGCTGCATGAACTGAACTGGCTCTGCTGGTGGAGCAGATGAAGGGGGATTTTAAGAGGTCAGACCATCCCAACCTTTGTTCTCGAGTGGTTTTTTTCGCAGGTCAATGGGCTGGTCTCTGGGTTTGTGTGGGCGGGGTAAACCCAGTGGGTTAGGCGGGATTTCTTGGAGCGGGGACGGGCGAATATGATGAATTACTACTGGGCGGCGAAAATTGCTACGGTTAGGAAATGGGTGTGGGGTGGGTGTGGGGGTGGGTGGAGGTGGTATCGTGTAGGGGAACAAATTTGAGGGCTTTGTTGTTGGCACCTTTACCATTCTCGCCAGCCAGGTACTCCATGGGCCCAGTGGCGATGTCGGCCCGGAGGTTGAGTGAGCAGCGGAGGCCGCACCTGGGGCTGGAGGGTGGTCACCGGTTTGTAATTACCAAAGGTTTGCACCGGCGGGGCTGGTCGCAAGGTGTCAGGAGTGCTGGCCGGCAGGGATTGAGCACTTTGGTGACTTGTTTATAGCGGGCTAATTTGCAACGATGGAGGATCTGGAGGGAGAGTTGCCCGGGCAATGGCTTTAGGTATCTGCAGGTTTGGGAGTTTGTTACGAGAGAGCTGCTGTCCTTTCTGGGGTTGTCGCTCCTGGTTTCCAGGGCAAGGGGCTATCAAAGGACAATACAGGGGAGGGGAATGTGTCGGATATCTGTCAGGAGTTTATGGAGTGGGAGGGAGCCCCGGTGGGGGATATTATACATCACTGGGAGGAGGAGCTGGGTGGGAGATGGGGGCCGGGATGTGGGCGGAGACCTTGCGGAGGGTGGGTACGCCCTCATCATGGGCGAGGTTGACCCTGATCCAGTTTAAAGAGGTTCATCGGGCCCACATGACGGTGGTGAGGATGAGGTTCTTTGACGGGGTGGAGGATGGGTGTGGGCGGTGCGCGCGGATGGGGGGGGCGTGAATCACATCCACATGGCGTGTCCAAGGGTGAGGGGGTTCTGTCAGGGGTTCTCGTACAGGATGTCTGAGTTGCTGGGTGTGTGGGTGGTTCCGGGTCCGGAGGTAGCGATATTTGGGGTGTCGGAAGACCCAGGTGTCCGGGAGGAGGGGTGGGGGGGGGGGGGGGTCCTCCAATTGCAGCTGCACAGCTCTTCCATAACCGTCCGCTGCCTTACCTGGAGGGGATATTTGACCGGCACAGCGGTTCGCATGGCTGCTTCACAAAGCCAGGGACTCGGGTTCGATCCCGGCCTGCCTTGGGTGACGTTTGTTTAGAGTTCGAACATTCTCCCCGTGTCTCCGGGTGTTCCGGTTTCCTCCCGCAGGATGTGCAGGTTAGGTGGATTGGCCACGATAAATTACCCCTGAGTGTCCTGGGACGTGCAGTTTAGGTTGTGGGAATTCATCTGGGGAGTGCTCGTTCAGAGGGTTGGTGCAGACTCGATGGGCTGAATGGCCTCCTTCTACACTGTCAGGACTCTGGTGATCTTTCATGTGGACAGATTCGGAGTAGCCCATTGGAAAGCAACGACTGATGATAGTTTCATTGCCACCATTCCTGAGATTAGCTTTCATATTCCAGATTTTATGAAGTGAATTTAATTTCTCCACCCCCCCCCTCCCCCTTCACTTCCTCCCTTTCCTCTCCTCTCCACTTCCCTCTCTTTTCCCTACCCCTCCCAAAACTTTCAAAAGCAGGCTGGTTGCCGTAGCGTCTCTGCCTTGCATCTGTCCGGGCACAATCACGAGAACATGAAAGGGGGCACCAATGGGAGTTCCCTTGACAACCAATCGAAACGCCCCTCTCATGCAGTGAAAATCGTTGTTGCCCCTGAGATGTGGGGTTGCAAAGCCTGATGGGTGCAGGATGAAAAACTTTGACAAGATGTGTCTTTTCCCGGCAATACTCAAGTTTTGCGCGACCGAGAGAGCGCCTCCGATGTTTGTTGGAGTTGGACCGTGCTGATGAAGGTGATTAGCATTCAGAGAGGCGGTTGGCTCTCTGATAGCTTTGTGTATTGCTTCGGAGTAGATTAGTTTCAAAATGTGCTCTGCAGGCGGAGAGAGCACACATTACCGATCTGGGCGGCGGCAATAAAAATGGGGTGAGTGCACAGCCGGCTGCATTAGTCAGAGAGGTGGCTGAAAGGTGGTTTAATCCTGTGGATAATTCGAGTGTCGTGAGGTGAGGTGCTTTCCAGTTCCACCTGCTGGAGTCTGGGCATTCTGCAATAATAATAATCTGACAGCAGTACTTGCCTCATTAGTTTTTGGAGCAGGCGAGGGGCTGGATTAGGGATTCGCCCCTAACTCACACTCTGAGCCCTGGTTTGGTAACTCAGAAAAAGTAATAAAAAAAAAAAACCACCTCTGCCAGACATGTAACTTTAATGAATGTGTCCCCTGATTAAGTCCGAGAGGTGCAGCTTAAAGCATTTGGACATTTTGATTTTAAGTAATTGATTAAGCATTCAAGGAAAATATTAAGCTGCTTTGCCAAGATGTTTGGGGCCCTACGGGAATCCACAATCCACCAGGTGTGCTGTGCAGGAGCAGGAAGGCATTAAAAATTCATATCTACACCAAGCAGAAACAGCCCAGATACCTATCGATTTGCTGAGGGCAGTGCGAGAGAGGGTTTGATTTCCCAAGAACTATGTCGCCGACGTTTCCGAGTCACCCATCGCCGCGGATCTCACTCCAGCATCCTGCAGCGTGCTTTTTGTGTGTGTGGATATGTGTGTGGGGGAAGCAATTTGTTGCAGACAAAATATCTCGGGACTTGCCATTCTTTCGAAACTTTCGCTCTCTGAGTCATTCTGAATCAGCTGGAGCCTGGCAACAAAATTCCCCCAAACTCAAACCTCTCCCTGCGTCCGACGAGGAAATGAAATACAGAGTCAATAGTTCATTAACTCTTCCAGCGCACAGTTCCTCTTCCCCATGCTGACTACCCACAGAATCACAGGATAATACAGTGCAGAAGAGGCCCTTAGCCCATTGATTTTCCACCAATGCAGGAAAAACAACTGGCCTGCCTACCGAATCCCATTTGCCCGCACTTCGCCCATAGCCTTGAATGTTATGATGTGCCAACTGCTCATCCTGGTACATTTTAAAGGATGTGAGGCAACCCACTTCTACCACCCTCCCAGGCCGTGCGTTCCAGACCCTCACCACTCTCTGGGGAAAAAAGTTTTACCTCACATCCCCCCCTGAACCCCACAGCCCCTCACCTTGAACTTGTGACCCCTCGTAACTGACCCTTCAACTCAGGGGCCCAGCTGCTCCCTATCCAGCCTGACCATGCCCCTCACAATCCTGTACACCTCAATCAGGTCATCCCTCAGCAATATCTTTTTTTGGAATTCCCACAACCAGATCTTGTCATATTGGAAGCTGCAATGGTTGCCTGAACTAAACTGGGGTTAGGAGACCTTGTGACAGAATGGTTAGTGTGCCAGGCCTGGACCAGAACCTTCCGGTTTGAGTCCAACGCCACAAGAAGCACTCTTCATAACACGGGTCAACGAGTTGACAGAAAATGGATGGACTTAGTGGATGGGCAGACCTGTGGCAAATGTTGTTTCATATAGGGCTAAAGAAGGATAAATCTGAGGGATTTATTTTTAAAAATAAATTTAGAGTACCAGTTTCTTTCCAATTAAGGGGCAATTTAGCGTGGCCAGTCCACCTACCCTGCACATCTTTGGGCTGTGGGGGTTGTCATGATATCCATATTAGCATATCATGGTGCAATCACACACACATTGATGGACAGGTAAATGGATCAATCAACACACACACACAACATCGCAGCCAATCACCAGTGAGAGCACACGCACTATAAAACAGGGAACACCACAGTTCCCGCTCAATCTACCAGGAGATAGCTCAGAGCTCACAGCGTGCCACTCAGACATGCACCATGTGCTGAGTGCCTCACTAAGATAGTGCTGGGGCTGGGTCCACAGGTTAACTGGTGAAGTACGAACCACAGCCAGAAGTTAACAGTTGTTATTGTACAGAATAATAAAACAGAGTTGTACCATCTACAACCGTGTTGGTTCGTTTGTGTATCGGAACACCCAACACGACATGATACCAGGACTGGAAACTCGCCAGCGACTGTGAGACCTACCTGCATCTCATCAGAGATCCGCCGTCCTGCGCCATGGATAACATCAGCCCGCCGCAGCCGCTCCAAATCGCTGGAAATCTCAGTGTCAACTGGAAGCTGTTTAAACAGCACTTCCAGCTCTTCCTAGAAGCCACAGACAGGGAGAATGCATCGGACACCAGGAAAATCGCCCTCCTCCTCTCCACGGCAGGGCAACACGCCATCCACATCTACAACTCCCTGGCATTCGCGGAAGGCGAGGACAAGACGAAGTACAAGGCGGTCCTTCTAAAATTTGAGCAACACTTCAGTGTCGAGGTGAATGAGAGCTTCGAGAGGTACCTCTTCCAGCAGCGCCTGCAGGGTAATGAGGAGCCTTTTCAATCTTTTTTGACACACCTCCGTATCCTCGCGCAGTCCTGCGGCGATGAGGCCACGTCCGATTCCATGATTCGGGATCAGATAGTTTTTGGGGTCACCTCGGACACCCTACGCCAGCAGCTCCTCAGAATAAAGCGCCTCACCCTAGCCACCGCCATCGAGTGGATCCGCACAGTTAAAGTGGCAATGTCCAGCCAAACCTCGACAATGCCTCCGCTGTGGCAAGATGGGCCACTACGCTGCCTGCTGTCGAGCAGCTCAACCTTCCAACTCTCCGCAATTCGGCCAGCCTCGCAGGGACGTGCGGGCCGTTCAGCCTCCATACACCGAGTCATACCCTGACGACAGACAGACCGGTGATACTGATGACCGGGAACCCTTCCGCGTTGTGGTAATAGACAGAAATCTCATGTCCCCAAGTCGGACCCACCAGCCGATGCCAGTGCACAGCGTTAATCCGGGCGATGAATGGTGTGCCACCCTAACGGTCAACCGATCACCAGTCACATTCCGCTTAGACACTGGTGTCTCCGCCAATCTCATTGCACGGTCAGCCTTCCACACCTTGAAGGTCAAACCACCGATTCCGCCATCCCACTGTCAGTTGGTCGATTACAACGGTAATGTTATCCCGGCCATGGGGTCCTGCCAGCTTGAAGTTGCACACAATTCATACACAGCCAGACTGTCCTTTGAGATAGTTAGATCCTCGAAGGACTCTCTGTTAGGTGCACAGGCGTGCAAGATCCTCCACCTCGTTCAGTGGGTACACACCCTGTCTCCAGAAGGCACGTCCGACTTCCCAGATGCAGACTTTAGGGCGCAGCTCCACTCGCTCCTCGCCCACAACCAGGAGGCATTCGAGGGCATGGGCACACTGCCCTACACTTACAGAATACGGCCCAAACCGGACGCCACCCCGGTTATTCACGCACCTCGTAGAGCCCCAGCACCACTCAAAGACCGCCTCAAGCAGCAGCTGCAGGATCTGCAGGACCAAGGAGTGCTTTCCCGGGTCACGGAGCCAACGCCATGGGTCAGCTCCATAGTGTGCTTAAAAAAGCCCTCTGGCGAGCTCCGGATCGGCATTGACGCGAAAGACCTGAACAATAACATCATGAGGGAACACTACCCCATACCCAAACGGGAAGAAATCACGAGCGAAATGGCCCGGGCTAACATTTTTACCAAGCTTGATGCCTCAAAGGGTTTTTGGCAGATTCAGCTGGATCAGTCCAGCAGGAAGCTGTGCACCTTCAACACTCCCTTTGGCAGTTACTGCTACAATAGGATTCCGTTTGGCATCATCTCGGCATCCGAGGTGTTTCATCGAATCATGGAACAGATGATGGAGGGCATCGAAGGGGTGCGCGTCTATGTTGACGACGTCATCATCTGGTCCACCACACCACAGGAGCACATCAGTCGTCTCCAGCGTGTCTTTGCTCGGATACGAGATCACGGCCTGCGCCTCAACCGAGCCAAGTGTTCTTTTGGCCAAACTGAGCTAAAGTTTCTGGGGGATCACATATCCCGGTCAGGGGTGCGTCCGGACGCCGACAAAGTGGCAGCTATCGCAGCCATGCCACAGCCGGCAGACAAGAAGGCAGTGCTACGCTTTCTCGGGATGGTCAACTTCCTGGGGAAGTTTATTCCCAACCTTGCCTCGCCCACAACGGCTCTTCGCCACCTGGTAAAGAAGACAACGGAATTCCAGTGGCTGCCCGCACACCAGAAGGAATGGGAGGAGCTCAAGATCAAGCTCACCGCCGCCCCGGTATTGGCGTTCTTCGACACTACTCGGGACACAAAGATCTCGACTGATGCCAGCCAGTCCGGCATTGGGGCGGTACTCCTACAACGGGACGACACTGCAACATGGGCCCCGGCCGCCTATGCCTCGCGGGCCATGACCCCCACACAACAGCGCTATGCGCAGATTGAAAAGGAGTGCCTGGGTTTGTTAACCGGCATCGATAAATTCCACGACTATGTGTATGGTCTTCCGCAGTTCACCGTGGAGACCGACCATCGTCCCCTGGTCGGCATCATACAAAAGGACCTCAACGAGATGACCCCTCGCCTCCAGCGCATTCTGCTCAAGCTCCGGAGGTACGACTTCCAACTTGTCTACACCCCGTGAAAGGACCTCATCATCGCGGATGCCCTGTCCAGAGCAGTGGGCACACCGCCCGAATCGGGGGGGGTTCGTTTGTCAGGTTGACGCACATGTAGCCTTCACATCGGCCAATCTGCTGGCTACTGATGCAAGTCTGGCCCACATTCGCCGTGAGACTGCGGCTGACCCCCTTCTACAACGTGTGATGCGCCACATGACGGAAGGGTGGCTCAAGGGGCAGTGCCAACAATTCTACAATGTCCGGGACGACTTGGCCGTCATTGATGGTGTCCCTCCTAAAGTTGGACTGGATTGTGATCCCACACAGCATGCACCGGCTTGTCCTCAAACAATTGCACGAAGGCCAGCTTGGGGTTGAAAAGTGCAGACGGAGGGCCCGAGAAGCTGTGTACTGGCCGGGCATCAGCGACGACATCGCCAACATGGTGCTCAACTGCCCCACCTGCCAAAGGTTTCAGCCGGCGCAACCCCCTGAGACCCTTCAGCCCCATGAGTTGGTCAGGTCCCCCTGGGCAAAGGTGGGTGTGGACATCTTTTATGCGCTCGGCAGGGACTACGTCATTATAATTGACTATTTTTCCAAGTATTCGGAGGTCATACGCCTGCACGACTTGACATCATCAGCTGTCATCAGAGCATGTAAAGAAACCTTCGCTCGCCATGACATTCTGCTTACCGTCATGTCTGACAACGGGCCCTGCTTTGCGAGTCAAGAATGGTCTTCTTTTGCCGCTTCATATGGCTTCACACACGTGACGTCCAGCCCTTTGCATCCCCAGTCGAATGGCAAGGCGGAAAAGGGCGTCCACATCGTGAAGCGGCTCCTCTGCAAGGCTGCTGATGCCGGATCTGACTTCTGTTTAGCCCTGCTGGCCTATCGCTCGGCCCCACTGTCCATGGGCCTCTCGCCAGCCCAGCTGTTGATGGGTCACGCCCTCAGGACCACTGTACCGTCCATTCATGTTCCTAAACCCGACCATGCTCCAGGACGGCAAAGGATGCGACAGCAGCCTGCTCAGCAGAAGGTGGCACATGACACTCGGGCAACTGATCTTCCTGCCCTGGTGCCTGGAGACAACGTCCGCGTCCACCTACCAGAGGGTGGCTGGTCGGCAACCGCCGAGGTTCTCCGCCGCGTGGCTCCCCGCTCGTTCCTGGTTCGCATGCCCGATGGCTCCATTCGCTGGCGTAATCGGCAGGCCCTTCGGCTGCTTCCGCGCTCGCTACGTGATCATACGCCGGTGCCACGCCCTCCTGTTGTCCCTGATGTCGACTTCGTGGAGCTTCCTGCCACTCTGCCTGTTCCTCTATCGCCCGGGGCCAGGCCCATTCCTCAGCCGGTGGATCCTGAACCACCCTTGAGGCGGTCAACCCGAATTCGTCGCCCACCCACTAGACTGGACTTCTGAGCCTGTTTGAACATTGGACTCACTGAATTGTTGTGCAATAGTGTTACCGTGTTTCTTTCTTTTGTCGTTCCAGGAGTTCTCTTTCGATATATGATGTGGAGGTGCCGGCGTTGGACTGGGGTGAGCACAGTAAGAAGTCTTACAACACCAGGTTAAAGTCCAACAGGTTTGTTTCAATGTCACTAGCTAGTGACATCGAAACAAACCTGTTGGACTTTAACCTGGTGTTGTAAGACTTCTTACGATATTTGATGATTGCACTTGTTTTGTTTGTGGTACAACCTCGTTGCTCTGTTGCACCTGACACCTTCCTCTGTATATACATGTTGTAAATATTGCACACACATACTCAGCCGCACTCAGTACGCACCAATATTTATTACCATGTAGGCACATATCCTTGTGACAAGGGGGGATGACATGATATCCATACTAACATATCATGGTGCAATCACACACACACGCTGATGGACAGGTAGACGGACCAATCAACACACACACAACATCACAGCCAATCACCAGTGAGAGCACATGCACTATAAAGGAAGGAACACCACAGTTCCTGCTCATTCTACCAGGAGCTAGCTCAGAGCACAGAGCTCACAGCGTGCCACTCAGACATACACCATGTGCTGAGTGCCTCACTAAGATAGTGCAGGGCTGGGTCCACAGGTTAACTGGTGAAGTACGAACCACAGCCAGAAGTTGGACCTCGTTGGGCAGCACGGTAGCACAAGTGGATAGCACTGTGGCTTCACAGCGCCAGGGTCCCAGGTTCGATTCCGGCTTGGGTCACTGTCTGTGCGGAGTCTGCACGTTCTCCCCGTGTGTGCGTGGGTTTCCTCCGGGTGCTCCGGTTTCCTCCCACAGTCCAAAGACGTGCAGGTTAGGTGGATTGGCCATGATAAATTGCCCTTAGTGACCAAAAAGGTTAGGAGGGGTTATTGGGTTATGGGGATAGGGTGGAAGTGAGGACTTAAGTGGGTCGGTGCAGACTCGATGGGCCGAATGGCCTCCTTCTGCACTGTATGTTCTATGTTCTATGTTCAAGTTAACAGTTGTTATTGTACAGAATAATAAAACAGAGTTGTACCATCTACAACCGTGTTGGTTTGTTTGTGTATTGGAACACCCAACACGACAGGGGTGAGACCCACGCAGACACGGGGAGAATGAGGTAAATTCCAGACGGACAGTGACCCAGAGCCGGGATCGAACCCTGGTCCTCGGCGCCGTGAGGCAGCAGTGCTAACCACCGTGCCACCCTAACCTGAGGAATTTCTAAATTGTTAGGCAACAGGGACTCCAGCTCAAGAGATTTGGGTGTCCAATTATTTTGGTTGAGCAAACGGAGGGACAATTGAAAGGGGCCCTCAAAGGGATACTGCCTTAAATAATAACGAAGAGCAAACGAGACTTCAAACATCAACTGAAATGTGATTAAAAGGATTGATAAGCACACCAGGCCCTGCGGTTCCCATCGGGCATGGAAGGCCTCGATGGTGCCCGTCGATGTGGCATGCTCCCTCTCCAGGGATACCCAGCCACCAATGTAGCAGCAGTACAGGGGCAGACAGTCAGACCGCATCGGTCGCTCGCTGCTCGGACCTGTTTAGGGCAAGTTTGGCCAGGCCCAGGAGCAGATCGATGAGGGGGTCTTCCTACATTGCTGCCCGCTCCTCACCGATGGCGAGTGGGGTGGGGGGAGTCCAACCGCGTCAAGCATTAAAAGCTACACGAGACTGTTACAATCAGTTTTCCCGGGCCTCCCAGTTATTGGTTCTACTGAGGATTGCACACCACCGTCTCATAGTGACTGCAGCACTGAGAGATCAGTGAAAGTGTTCGCTCTGACTGGAGGAAGGCCCAGTGGTATTCTGAGATATCGTGGGCGGGATTCTTTGGTCACCGACGCCGAAATCCCGCTCGCCGATCGGCCGGGGAACCAAAGTTTGTGCCGAAACCTGGGGCGGCGCCGCTTTTACGATGCCCCGCCCCTTCCAAAACGACGTACTCTGGAAGCAGGCCCCACGCCTTATCAAGGCCTCAGGACGTTGCCTGGGGTCCACCCCCTGATGCTCCGCCCCCGACCGGCTGAGTTCCCGAAGACGCGGGTCTCTCATGCTGTTACCCGTCGGGAACTCAACATGGCGGCCGTGGACTCAGTCCAGCTCTGCAGCAGAGAGGAAGGGCTGATACCTGGGCTGGGGGGGGGACTTTGTCAGGGGCTGGGGGCACTGTTATGGGGGGGGGGGGGGTGCTCTGGGGCTCGCGAGCCGGCCAATGAGGGGGCGCTATCTTGGAGGCCGGGTCTGCAAGCGGCTGGAGCCATGTTGCTCGGCGTGGTCGCTGCAAGCCGCCGCCGGGCACACGCGTGGCCCACGGAGCCGGCAATTCTCCGGGCCGTATCGGCAGCTAGAGGCTGGTGCTCTATGCTGGCCGGTGCCCATTTTGCGCCGAATGTTCTGTCGTCAGGACATAGGCTCAAAATCGGAGAATCCAGCCTCATTTTAAAAAAAAACACAATTACTAATATTCTAAACACTTAGTTGTTTATAATGTGCTATCCAGCTCCTGTATGTGGGTGCAAGTCTCTTCGATACTTTAAAGGGATCTCAGGTTTATTTCAGAGTTTTGATGTCCATTCGGTGTATTCTGAATCCAGTGTTTAATTTAAGGCCCCTCGCTGCTCCTTCTCCGCCCACATGCCACTTAGGCCCCAGGCCCGGATCAGGGACCCCCCTTACTGCCTGGTACTTTGGCTCTTCTAACCCCTTCCCCCAACATCGCTGGTTCTCTCACATTCCCCCAGCTCCTGGGGGAAACCATTCATCTTCCCCAAAGTGTGGGCGGCATGGTAGCACAGTGGTTGGCACTGTGGCTTCACAGCTCCCGGGTTCGATTCCCGGCTTGAGTCACTGTCTGTGCGGAGTCTGCACGTTCTCCCCCCCGTGTCTGTGTGGGTTTCCTCCGGGCGCTCCGGTTTCCTCCCACAAGTCCCGAAAGATGTGCTGTTAGGTGAATTGGACATTCTGAATTCTCCCTCTGTGTACCCGAACAGGCGCCGGAGTGTGGCGACGAGGGGATTTTCACAGTAACTTCATTGCACTGTTAATGTAAGCCTATTTGACCGATAAGGAACAACCATAGGTTTGTCCCGGGGAAGATAGATGGAGGATTTAAAGTCTGGCAGAGAGCAGGGATTGTGCAATTGAAGGATTTGTTCCTAGACGAGACGTTTGCGAGTCTGGGAGCATTGACGGAAAAATATGGGTTGCCACCGGGGAATGCATTTCGGTATATGCAACTGAGGGCTTTTGCGAGGCAACAGGTGAGGGAATTTCCACAGCTCCCGGCGCAAGAGATTCAGGACAGGGTGATTTTGGGGGCATGGGTGGGGGATGGTAGGGTGTCAGATGTATACAGGGAAATGAGAGACGAGGGGGAGATCATGGTGGATGAGCTGAAGGGAAAATGGGAAGAGGAGCTGGGGGAAGAGATCGAGGAGGGGCTGTGGGCAGATGCCCTAAGTAGGGTAAACTCTTCGTCCTCATGCGCCAGGCTCAGCCTGATACAATTCAAGGTTCTACATAGGGCGCATATGACTGGAGAAAGGTTAAGTAGATTTTTTGGAGTGGAGGACAGGTGCGGGAGATGCGCGGGAAGCCCAGCGAACCACACCCACATGTTTTGATCATGCCCGGCACTACAGGGGTTCTGGGTGGGTGTGGCAAATGTGCTTTCGAAAGTGGTGGGGGTCCGGGTCGAGCCAGGCTGGGGGATGGCTATATTTGGGGTTGCAGAAGAGCCGGGAGTGCAGGAGGCGAGAGAGGCTGATGTTTTGGCCTTTGCGTCCCTAGTAGCCCGGCGAAGGATATTGCTTATGTGGAAGGAGGCTAAGACCCCGGGCGTGGAGGCCTGGATAAACGACATGGCAGTGTTCATAAAACTGGAGCGGATAAAGTACGCACTAAGAGGTTCGGCTCAAGGGTTCACCAGGCGGTGGCAACCGTTCCTTGACTACCTCGCAGAACGATAAGGGAAATGGGGAAGGTAGCAGCAGCAACCCGGGGGGGAGGGGGAGAGGGGGAGAGGGGGGGAGGGGGGGAAGGGGGGGAGGGGGGGAAGGGGGGGAGGGGGGGAAGGGGGGAGAGGGGGGGAGGGGGGGAGGGGGGAGAGGGGGGGAGAGGGGGGGAGGGAGGGAAGGGGGGAGGGGGGAAGGGGGGAGGGGAGGGGGAGGGGAGGGCCCACGCGGGCCCTCAGGGGTTTCCTATAGTTGTTTGTATATTAGCTATTTATACTGGCGTGTGGGACTTCACTGTTTTGGAGAGTTATTATTTTGTTGTTGGCAGTTGCCGTTTAGTTAATATATTATTTATTTGTTAAAAAACGGTCATTATTATTTATATTGTTTTAAAGTTGTAAAAAGGGGAAAATCCTGTACTGTTCTTGTTTGACCGAAAAATATATATTTTTAAAAATGTAAGCCTATTTATGACAATAAAGATTATTATTTTTATTATAGTTCACACACCACATGGTGTAAATTCAGAGGCTACAGTCAGCTAATTGTACTCAGCAAATATCAGGGAGACCAAAGCCATTGACCTAGGCCCCAACCGCAGACTCCATTTCCTCCCATGGGTCCCGTCGCGCTCCCTGGTCACTGTTTGAAGCTTGGTTTGTTCGTAACCATGGCGTCGTGACTTGGTGATAATGAGTTGATGTTCCCAACCCACACCCTCAGTAGCCCAGGCCCAAAACGGCGACGTTCTCTCCCTGATCCTTTCCAGGCTAACTCCCCTCCCACCTCCACACCTCCTGGAAGATGTGAGTAGCTCCCACCAGCATAGCTCCCACCTTGTTCTGCTTTGGGATTGATACTTGAGTGCCCCTCAGAAAGAATGCGATCATTGTGATGCTTTCCAACGCTAGGGAGCCACCCCCGCGCGGCTCAAACTATTTCACCTCGCTCGCATGCCTATGTTAGCTTAACAATATCCTGGGGAAATTGGTGCTGGCTCTTCTGGACGCTGAGAGCTTTGGAATTCGCAACCCGGAGCTGAGGCTAACATGCTCAGCACTGAATAAGGATTGGATCTTCAACTTGCACGACCCAGACGGCCATCAGTCACAGGTTGGCCTTCTCACTGAGTTAAAGCGCTGCCCTGTCTGATGACGGGCACTCCCGTCTGCTCTCTCAGGTGAATGCTGCTTTCAAAGAAGAGCTGGAGAGCTCTCCTCGATTCCCTGACCAATATTTATTCCTCAATCACTCACAAAAACACATCGTCTGGCCATCATCACAAAGATGTCCGTTGGAACTCCCCGTGCGTCAATTGGCTGCTCACTTTTTGATATTCCAGCCAGTGAAATGCCTGGAAGCACCCACTCATGGCAGCACGGCGGCGCAGTGGTTAGCACTGCTGCCTCACGGCGCCGAGGACCCGGGTTCAAACCCGGCCCCCGGGACACTCTCCATGTGGAGTTTGCACATTCCCCCCCGTGCCTGCGTAGGTCTCACCCCCACAACCCAAAGATGTGCAGGGTAGGTGGATTGGCCGCGCTAAATTGCCCCTTAATTGGAACAAAAAAGAATAGGGTGCTCTAAATTTATATTAGAAGAAAGAGACGCCCTATTAGATTACTCTGGACCTCCTGGGGTGCACCACCCTCCAATAAGATCCAAGGGAGCAGTTTCGAAAAGATCTCTAGGATGTACGACCTAGATATAAACGAAAGAAACATTTCCAACTTTGCTGTCGGCAAACTGGGGGGATTTGTGGGTGGTGAGGGTGATGCAAGGGGGCTTCAAGATGATTTGGGTTTGAGTGAGTGGGCAAACAGATGGCAAATGCAGTTCAACACGGCTAAATGTGACGTTGTCCACTTTTGGTGTGAAAAACAGACATGAAGTGTGTTATCTAAATGGTGATGAGTTGGGGAATGTGGATGTACAAAGGGATCTGGGTTTCCTTGTACACCAGTCAACGAAAGTGGAGAGGGGGGGTGCAGCACGCAGTAAAGTCTTGATATGTTGGTCTTCATTGCAAGAGGGCTGTGGAATTCTCTACCACACAGGCTGTGGAGGCCAAGGGCTGGATTCTCCGAATTTGAGCCCATGTCCTGGCGTTGGCGTGGGAACGGTGGCGTTTTACGGCCGAACATTCGGCACAAAATGGCCACTGATTCGTTTGGTTGGGGGCCAGCAGGACGGCAGCGTAGAGCACCCAGGGCTAGCTGCCGAAACGCCCCAGAGAATTGCCGGGTCCATAGACACGCTTGCGCAAGGAGGCGGCTTGTAGAGGCCACTGCGGCGTGCAATATGGCGGCGGCCGCGCGCGGACCCGGTCTGCGAAACAGTGCCCCCGCCCTTTGACTGGCTCACGAACCCCGGACCACCCCCCAACAGTGCCCCCAATCTCTGACAAAGTCTCCCCTGCCTGATTGACCCTCCCGACTGTGACAGCGCTGGACTGAATCACGCGGAGTTCCCCGGCGGACGATGGTACACGCGACCGACGCTGTCCGGAACCCGGCCGTTCGGGGGCGGAGGGCCTCAGGCAACGTCCTGAGGCCGTCGCTACGGCGGGCGGCCTACTCCTAGTCACTGAATGTACTCCAGAATGAGATAGAGAATTGTTTAGATTTTTATGACATCCAGGGATATGGGGAGAAAGCGGGAAGAAGGCTTTGAGATCGAGGATCAGTCCTTTTCATATTGAATTGCGGAGCAGGCTCGAAGGCACAAATGGCCTCCTCCTGCTGCTAGCTTTGATGTTCTGAGGCGGTAAAAGGCCTGGTGTAGGCACAAGCCCTGCTGTCCTTGCCAGGAGAACTCAGTTCACACGTGGGCGGCACCAGCCGCTCAATATTAGAGCTTCCAGCCTGACCCAGTTTATTTCTTTCGTTGACTGGTTAAATACCAGGAGGAAAGGCGGGGAGGTGATCTGAAAAGCATTCCCGTGTTGCCACAGAACGCCTTTGTGCTTTATACACACCTGTCAACAACTTGGCAACCTGATCCATTGCAACCCCGTTATAATCGGAGCTGTGGCTCCGAGCGTTTCTGAGTAACACTTGGATAGATCTAGGGTTAATGCTGCCTTGAGGGCTTGTCGCACAAGCAGGTGAAGGTCAGTCATAGACAGGACATGAGCTCTGCCATGGATACTGTTCCGAGGGGCATTCACTTGGGAAGAATCCCCTGATTGGGGAGAATTAAAAACCGAAGGCCGCTCCTCGATGGTAGCAAAAGGATTCAGGTGTCATCTTTCATCAGAGTTTGCAGAGTTCCACCTTGAGGAAGTAAGTCATTTGAACAATACAGCTATAAATTTCAAGCATTTATATATTCTCCGCCACTCCCTTGTATCAAATCTCATGTCGCACATCTATATCCTGTCATAGCACTCTGGGCAAGTGCGAGGTCATGTGTCCCGGAGTCACGACACAACTCAATTAACCAATAATTCGCATTGAAATACCCAAAGTCTTTGGCCTTTGGCTGTCCAATAATGACAGTCACCAGGTTTGTAAGTTTAAAGCTGATTGCTGTTTATTTATAACAAGAACAAATATATAATATGCATTGAATACAGCTGCTTATACAAGCTAATGCCTGCTCCACCTTTAACTGCCCCACTCTCTACCCACACACACAAGACAGACAAACACCGAGGGTTGGAAAGGGGTAAAATAATAATGATCAGGGTTCAAAGATAAGAGTCCTTGCTTCAGGTGATGAGTTCTTAGCACCTACTTCACAGTGTGTGTGAGGATTAACGTCTCTGGTTTACAGCCTGTAATAATCTTCCTGACAGTGAGCAATATCTTACAGCTTTTCCAGTAGAGGCCCCTAGTTTCATATCAGCCTTTCATCAGAGAATTATCAGATTGCGGTCTCTGCTTACATCTGGCTGTTCTGTAGAGAGAGAATTATCAGATTGCGGTCTCTGCTTACATCTGGCTGTTCTGTAGAGAGAGAATTATCAGATTGTGGTCTCTGCTTGCATCCGCCTGTCCTGCAGAGTGAGAGTCGGTTACCACAATGGCCTTTTGGTGAGAATTAGCTTTTATCCATGGAGAAAACTGAGTGAGAATTAGAGAGCTCTTCCCCCTTAGCTGCCAATAAGCGAAATTGAAAGCTCCTTGGGTCTCTGAACCATTTCACTGGGAACAGGTCCAATCACCACCTGTTACCGAGCAGAGCACAACCTTTTACGACAATTCATTGGTCACCACCACATCAGTCGAACCGCGTGATCACTGATGTCTCTTGCTGCTGTAACCCTCTGCTGGCATTGAAGGCACAGGCCGATCGCAGGCTTCAATTAAAAACACAGGCTGCTTTCAGGACACAGGCCCATAAATCATCCATGGGTAAGAAAGGCAATGGCAGAAAGAAAAGAAAGGGGAAATCAGGGAATAAACGATCCCCGTTCCTTGGGGATAGGAACTGGGGAATCAGAGAACAGTGCAGAAAGAGGCCTCATCATTCAGCCCATCATGTGTGTATACTGACTCCCTGAATGAACATCTCACTTAGCGCCATTAACATGCAGGCTGGCCAAGGAGCGGTCAAAAATAGCGGCGGTCGCCTGGAGTGCCACTCCGCCAGCTCCATCCCGCCACTCTTGCCCATTTTCTGGGAGGTGGGACCGAGGGGTGGTTGGCAGCCAGCTGAGCTACTTCAGGGCAGATTGAGGCCTACTGTAGTAGGCTGACGGAGGTTTTCCAGTTGCCTAGCGGTGGGAAAAGGTGCAGCTGCCTGTAGGTGGCATCCTATTGGGCCTCCAGCTTTGGCGCACCCCTCCTCCCAGCGCACTGTCCTTAATTGGATGGTGAGCAGGTTCTCTGGCCATTAATTGGCTAGATCAGGGAAAGCCACAGGTGAGAGACTGTTCCCCATGCGGTGAAGCGTCTGACCCATGTTTAAACCTGTCTGACAAATCCTGCCCTTCCTGCCACTTGTGACCCTGAGGTGAGTTTCTAACCATCACCAGAACCACCTATTTCGGCCTTTGTCTCATTCCCTTGGTTCATCTGCTTCTGAAACCCTCATATCTTCATCGACTTGACGATTGGAAGGCACCCAGGTGGCAGGGTGGCACAGTGGTCAACGCTGCTGCCTCACGGTGCCAGGGGGCCGGGTTCGATTCCGATTTCGGGTGACTGCCCTTGTGGAGTTTGCACGTTCTCCCCGCGTCTGCGTGGGTTTCCTCCGGGTGCTCCGGTTTCCTCCCTCAGTCCAAAGATGTGCAGGTTAGGTGGATTGGCCGTGATAAATTGCCCCTTAGTGTCCAAAGATGTGCAGGTTAGGAGGCGTTATGGGGATAGGGCTGGGGAGTGGGCCTAGGTAGGGTTCTCTCTCAGAGGGTCACTGCCGACTCGATGGTCCAAATCTTCTGCTTCTGCACTGTCGGTATTCTATGAGACTCCTGGCTGGAATTCTATACTCCATCCAAGTAGACTTGGGTTGACCCAGAGACCAACCATTGCTGACCCGATTAAAAGCAGGGATGTTCAGAGCAGCGATATATGGATACAAAGAGCCAACGAGCACCGAGGGCTATTTGTTCATCTCGGTGCTCGCCTCCCCCCTCTGGCTCCCTCTTAAACACCATCTCTGCTTTGCGTCTTTTCAAATCCCTCTATGGGATTGGATACACACATCTGCCGTTTCCATCTCCTCCAGCCTTGCAGCCTGCCAAGATACCCGCGCTGCTCGAATTGCGATCTCTAGGACTTGCTACACTCTTATTGGCTCCGCCTTTGATGGCCGTGCCTTCAGCTCCCTTGGGCCCCAAACTCTGGAATTCCCTCTCTAAACTTTGCTGGGAAACATCTTTCTCAGGTTCATCGAATCAAAGATGTTTCAAAATCATTGCGCTGTTAGAAATTGGCTTCCTTCATTTCTCCTCCGTCTTCCCTGGAAAGTACGAACATTACAATTGAGAAGGAGGAGGCAATTTGGCCCTGAGCCTGTTGTGCCATTCAATAAGACCATCGCTGATCTGATTGTGAAATCAACTCCACATTCCTACTGACTCCCGATGACCTTTCATTAGAACATAAGAACTAGGAGCAGGCCATCTGGCCCCTCGAGCCTGCTCCACCATTCAATGAGATCATGGCTGATCTTTTGTGGACTCAGCTCCACTTTCCGGCCCGAACACCATAACCCTTAATCCCTTTATTCTTCAAAAAACTATCTATCGTTATCTTAAAAACATTTAATGAAGGAGCCTCTACTGCTTCACTGGGCAAGGAATTCCATAGATTCACAACCCTTTGGGTGAAGATGTTCCTCCTAAACTCAGTCCTAAATCTACTTCCCCTTATTTTGAGGCTATGCCCCCTAGTTCTGCTTCCACCCGCCAGTGGAAACAACCTGCCCGCATCTATCCTATCTATTCCCTTCATAATCTTATATGTTTCTATAAGATCCCCCCTCATCCTTCTAAATTCCAACGAGTACAGTCCCAGTCTACTCAACCTCTCCTCGTAATCCAACCCCTTCAGCTCTGGGATTAACCTAGTGAATCTCCTCTGCACACCCTCCAGTGCCAGTACGTCCTTTCTTAAGTAAGGAGACCAAAACTGAACACAATACTCCAGGTGTGGCCTCACTAACACTTTATACAATTGCAGCAGAACCTCCCTAGTCTTAAACTCCATCCCTCTAGCAATGAAGGACAAAATTCCATTTGCCTTCTTAATCACCTGTTGCACCTGAAAACCAACTTTTTGCGACTCATGCACTAGCACACCCAGGTCTCTCTGCACAGCAGCATGTTTTAATATTTTATCATTTAAATAATAATCCCTTTTGCTGTTATTCCTACCAAAATGGATAACCTCACATTTGTCAACATTGTATTCCATCTGCCAGACCCTAGCCCATTCACTTAGCCTATCCAAATCCCTCTGCAGACTTCCAGTATCCTCTGCACTTTTTGCTTTACCACTTATCTTAGTGCCGTCTGCAAACTTGGACACATTGCCCTTGGTCCCCAACTCCAAATCATCGATGTAAATTGTGAACAGTTGTGGGCCCAACACTGATCCCTGAGGGACACCACTAGCTACTGATTGCCAACCAGAGAAACACCCATTAATCCCCACTCTTTGCTTTCTAGTAATTAACCAATCCTCTATCCATGCTACTACTTTCCCCTTAATGCCATGCATCTTCATCTTATGCAACAACCTTTTGTGTGGCACCTTGTCAAAGGCTTTCTGGAAATCCAGATATACCACATCCATTGGCTCCCTGTTATCTACCGCACTGTTAATGTCCTCAAAAAATTCCACTAAATTAGTTAGGCACGACCTGCCCTTTATGAACCCATGCTGCGTCTGTCCAACGGGACAATTTCCATCCAGATGCCTCGCTATTTCTTCCTTGATGATAGATTCCAGCATCTTCCCTACTACCGAAGTTAAGCTCACTGGCCTATAATTACCCGCTTTCTGCCTACCTCCTTTTTTAAACAGTGGTGTCACATTTGCTAATTTCCAATCCGCCCTTTCACTCCCTTGTTCATCAAGAATCTATCTACTTCCGCCTTCAAAAAGTTTCAGAGCCTCGTGACCTCTGAGGGAAATAATTCCCCTCATCTCTGTTTTAAATGGGTGACTCCTGATTTTTAAACAGTGACCTTTCCGAGTTCCAGATCTCCCCACAAGAGGAAACACTCTCTCCATATCCTCTCCCTGTCGATACCCCTCAGGATCTAAAAGGTTCTGATCAAGTCACTCTTCTAAACACCAGGGATACCAAACTGACCTATCCAACACTGAACAGCGCCACAGTGGTTAGCACAGCTGCCTCACAGCTCCAGGGTCCCAGGTTCGATTCCCCGCTGGGTCACTGTCTGTGCGGAGTCTGCACATCCTCCCCGTGTCTGCGTGGGTTTCCTCCGGGTGCTCCGGTTTCCTCCCACAGTCCAAAGATGTGCAGGTTCGGTTGGGTTACGGGGATACGGTGGGGGAGTGGGCCTAGGTAGGCTGTTCTTTCAGAGGGTCGGTGCAGACTCGATGGGCCGAATGGCCTCCTTCTGCACTGTATGAAATGAAAATGGCTTATTGTCGCAAGTAGGCTTCAAATGAAGTTACTGTGAAAAGCCCCTAGTCGCCACATTCCGGCACCTGTTCGGGGAGGCTGTTACGGGAATGTTCGTTCCATGTTCTATGTTTTAAACCTACTCTCTAACCTTTCCTCGTAAGACGAGCTGGCAATTCCTGATATTAGTCTCGTCATCCTTCCTTGAACTGTGTTGATTTTCCCCTGGGTACTGTGTCCAGTAATAACAGAAAGTTCTGGAAGTTCTCCGAATTGGCTGCATCCATGGAAAACATAGTTAGTATTTCACATCAGTGGCTTTCACCAGTCAGTGGGAGCAAGCAAGCTGCGTTTCCAGGGAAATCCATCCCACCATACAATAATAATCTCTTATTGTCACAAGTCGGCTTCAAATGAAGTTACTGCGAAAAGCCCCTAGTCCCCACTTTCCGGCGCCTGTTCGGGGAGGCTGTTACGGGAATTGAATGGTGCTGCTGACATTGTTCTGCATTACAAGCCAGCTGTTTAGCCCACTATGCTAAACCAGCCCCTATGGTAGCTGTGCACTGCATTTTCATTCATTATTCAGGACAACAAGTTGGGGGGGGGGGGGGGGGGGAGGGGGGAAACCAGAGCACCCGGAAACCCACGCAGGCGCGAGGAGAACATGCAAAATCTCCACACACAGCCAGTCGCCTGAGGTCGGAATTGAACCCGGGTCCCTGGCGCTATGAGGCAGCCGTGCTACCCACAGTGCCGGCCAACTGGGAGACTTCAGGAAACTCGGGGACAAACAATGTGGAAGTGAGAGGCGCGACAGGCTCTGGGTCAGAATTTGTGAAGGTTCCCTTGTACTAGCAAACCACTCGGACTTCCCAAAGCCCCTGTCTGCTCAGTGGAAGAATTTGAAGCCTATTGTGTGGCAGATTGTTTGATTTTTGTAGCTTGCTGCCTACTTTAAAGCAGATTCTGTCAATATGTGAAGCTCATGCGCCCCTTCACAAATGGAGGCTCCTGCGGGGCTGAACTGATGTCTGTGAGCTTACAGAACACAATGGATGTTGCTACAAGGTACAATAACACCAGGTCTATTTGTAGCTTTGGGCACAGCCCTCAGATGGGCGCATTCTGCCACTTCCATACACACACATCCACGCACAGCAACATCGCTGGGCTCCGAAGGGAATACAGTGAAAATGAGGTCAACTGTGCTGATTTTAGCAGTTAACTTGAAAAAGAGCAGCCGCCAAGTTATTACAAACACTTCTAACCGGCTGTGGACGTGTCAGATGTGAGTATGGTTCATTTGATCCTTAGGGATGAGGTGTAAACAATCTCCTGCGCCACATTCCTTCACTTGTGGGGGGCGGGGGGGTGGGGGGGGGGGGGGGGGGGGGCGGGGGGGGGGGGGGGGGCTGTGAATAAATGAGGTCACCTTCAAGGATTTTAGTTGCAAAAAATGTTGAGTCGGAGGACACAGAATTGGCAATTTCCTCCCTTGACTGCTGAGCATTGGATGAACCTGTTCACGGTTAAACAAGCTGTGAATCGTAACTAAGTCAGGGTTCCGACACAGGCGGTTCTGGGTTTGCCACTGTTCGTGGCTCTGGCACAGCTTGCCCCATCTCCCAAGTACTCTTGCAAACGAATGTGCCAGAGATATGAAAATGAAATGAAAATGAAAATCGCTTATTGCCACAAGTCGGCTTCAAATGAAGCTACTGTGGAAAGCCCCTAGTCGCCACATTCCGGCGCCTGTTCGGGGAGGCTGGTACGGGAATTGAACCGTGCTGCTGGTCTGCTTTAAAAGCCAGCTATTTAGCCCAGTGTATTGCTTAATGTCCGATAATGACAATGACAACTTTGAAGCTCTAAGTAACGCAAGCTGCCTTTAACCTGGAGCAGACATTTGGCTGGCCTGGTTTTGCCTAATTCTGATCAGAAAGGACAACTTCTTTAGCTCCTGATTACAGTCCCCTCATTCGTATCAAAATCTCCCTGCTTTTTTCCCCCCCCAATGCAATTCTTCCAGCTCAATGACCGGCATCAGGGTGCAAGGACCCTTCGCCACCCCCGCCCCCACTTCCCAGGAAAATCCCCCAGAATGTGCAAGCTGCACATCACGTACTTCAGAATGTAGGTCTTCCCAGTGGAACGCCTCTGGGAGCAACTCCATGGCAACAGCTCAGAGCAGAGTGGATTGGTGCCTGCTGCCTCCTCCTGTGCTTCTGCCAGGCATCCACCAGCATCCGTCCTCCCGTTATCCTACACCATCTCTTGTCAAGGGCACTATCGTCCCCCTGTAGCCCACACAACGTGCAGTCCAGTTACATAACAACCGAAGCAATTTTGCCTTCACAGCAGCGTCTGACCAGACACTTATTGAACCCGGGTGTCACTTACCGTTCAATTCTAAACAGCATTGATCCAGCCTCAATCACTTAAAGTCCCATTCCCAGGGAAACAGCCAGGTAGAATAGAAAAAAAGCTCACAGAAACATAGAAAATAGGTGCAGGAATAGGCCATTCGGCCCTTCGAGTCTGCACCGCCATTCAATATGATCCAAATTCAGTCTCCCACTCCCGCTTTCTCTCCATACCCCTTGATTCCTTTGGCCACAGGGGCCACGTCCAGCTCCGTCTTGAATGTATCCAACGAACCGGCTCCAAGATAGAGGTAGAGAATTCCACAATTCTCTATGAGAAGATGCTCTTCCTCATCTCAGTCCTGAATGGCTTACCCCTTATTCTTAATGTGGAGATGCCGGCGTTGGACTGGGGTGAGCACAGTACGAAGTCTTACAACACCAGGTTAAAGTCCAACAGGTTTGTTTCGATGTCACTAGCTTTCGGAGCGCTGCTCCTGAGGAAGGAGCAGCGCTCCGAAAGCTAGTGACATCGAAACAAACCTGTTGGACTTTAACCTGGTGTTGTAAGACTTCGTACTGTGCCCTTATTCTTAGGCTGTGACCCCCCTAGTTCTGGACGTTCCTCATGATCGAAAGGGCCAGAGATTGCAGAGCTCTGAGATGCAGAGGGACTTGGGTATCTGAGTGCAAGAATCATAAACAGCTCGGATGTGAGTCCTGCAAGTAATTAGGAAAGCTAGCTGAATGTTATTGTTGATTGCGAGGAGTAACTGAGCACAAACGTAGGGAGGTAAAGCTTCAGTTCCACGGGGCATTGGCGGGAGCGCTCACTAGAATTCTCCGGCCGTTGCGATTGACGTAACCAGCTGGCAGTGCACCTCTGCCAATGGGTTCACCAATGGCGTTAGCTCCAACCCCATTGACAGAGAAAGGGGAGTGAAAATCCCAACTCCAGCGAAAGGTGTGCGGCCAAGAAACACGTGGCTGAGTGACCAGACAATCCGGGCCCACATTGGAAGCAGTCAGAGACATTCAGTCAGACTAACGCCTGGAATGGGCAGATTGTCTTCCCGAAAAGTTGGACAACCTAGGCCTGTATCTAAGAGAGTTTCGAAAAGTGAGAGGCAACTTGAGCGAAACCTTTCAGACCCAGAGGGCTATTGACGGGGTGGATGCTCTTGTGGTAGAATCTAGAACAAGGGGTCACCGTCTAAAAATAAGCGATTGCCCATTGAGGACAGAAATGAGGAGAACTTCTTCCCATCATGTCCTCGTTCTGTGGCACTCGCTTCCTCTAAAGGACGTTGACGCAGTTTCTTGGTAAGTAGGGGTGAAAGGTTACAGGAAATGGGCAGGAGGTAATTTTGAGGTTACAACGAGGAAGCCATGATCTTATTAAATGGCGGAGCAGGCTTGAGGACAACTTCAATTCAGGTGGTGTTATTTTGGGTTGGGTGGTGAATTTACAAGCTGAACCACGACTATCTACAATGAATACTTTGCCACAGAGTGGGCGTACCTGTGGCCATCTTTGGTTTTGCAGCTTTTCAGAGATGCTGGATATTTAACGCACCATTTCCTGGCCTGCAGAATAATGAATTCTCAGCATGGACAGGACCTGGCTGTTTAACTCGATAAGAATCCAGAGAAAAAGAGATCACATCTCACCATCCTATTCTGGAAATTTCTTAAAAAGAAACCAGAAAATCTAAATTAGGAATTGGTGGAGGTAACCATGCCATTGCCTCATGACTACAAATATTAGGGCAGCACGGTGGCAGAGTGGTTAGCACTGCTGCCTCACAGCGCCGAGGTCCCAAGTTCAGTCCCGGCTCTGGATCACTGTCCATGTGGAGTCTGCACATTCTCCCCGTGTTTGCGTGGGTTTCGCCCCCGCAACCCAAAGATGTGTAGGGTAGGTGGATTGGCCACGCTAAATTGCCCCTTAATTGGAAAATAGGAACTGGGTACTCTAAATTTATTTTTAAAATGATTACAAATATTCACCTGGCTCACTGTACTTGTCCTGTCATGTCAATACACCATGTACCTGTCCTATAATGTCAATACACCATGTACCTGTCCTATATTGTCAATACACCGTGTACCTGTCCTATAATGTCAATACACCGTGTACCTGTCCTATAATGTCAATACACCGTGTACCTGTCCTATAATGTCAATACTCCGTGTACCTGTCCTATAATGTCAATACTCCGTGTACCTGCCCTGTCATGTCAATACACCATGTACCTGTCCTATAATGTCAATACACCATGTACCTGTCCTATATTGTCAATACACTGTGTACCTGTCCTATAATGTCAATACACCGTGTACCTGTCCTATAATGTCAATACACTGTGTACCTGTCCTATAATGTCAATACACCATGTACCTGTCCTATATTGTCAATACACCATGTACCTGTCCTATAATGTCAATACACCGTGTACCTGTCCTATAATGTCAATACTCCGTGTACCTGTCCTATAATGTCAATACTCCGTGTACCTGTCCTATAATGTCAATATACCGTGTACCTGTCCTATAATGTCAATACACCGTGTACCTGTCCTATAATGTCAATACACTGTGTACCTGTCCTATAATGTCAGTTCTCCGTGTTCCTGTCCTGTAATGTCAAAACACCGTGTACCTGTCCTCTAATGTCAAAACACCGTGTACCTGTCCTCTAATGTCAATACACGTGTACCTGTCCAATAATGTCAATACACCATGTACCTGTCCTGTAATGTCAATAATCCGTGTACCTGTCCTAAAATGTCAATACTTTGTGTACTTGCCCTGTAATATCAATACACCGTGTACCTATCCGATAATGTCAATTCACCGTGTACCTGTTCCATAATGTCAATACATCATATACCTATCCAATAATGTCAATACACCGTGTACCTGTCCTATAATTTGATTAGAGATAGTCAACACGGTTTTGTGAAGGGGAGGTCATGTCTCACAAACCTTATTGAGTTCTTTGAGAAGGTGACCAAACAGGTGGATGAGGGTAAAGCAGTTGATGTGGTGTATATTGATTTCAGTAAAGCGTTTCACAAGGTTCCCCACGGTAGGCTACTGCAGAAAATACATGGGATTCAGGGTGATTTAGCAGTTTGGATCAGAAATTGGCTAGCTGGAAGAAGACAAAGGTTGGTAGTTGATGGGAAATGTTCAGACTGGAGTCCAGTTACTAGTGGTGGAACACAAGAATCTGTTTTGGGGCCACTGCTGTTTGTCATTTTATAAATGTTATAAAATGTAATAGATATAGGACAGAGGTCAGAGGTAGGTTCTTTACGCAAAGAGTAGTGAGGCCGTGGAATGCCCTACCTGCTACAGTAGTGAACTCGCCAACATTGAGGGCATTTAAAAGTTTATTGGATAAACATATGGATGATAATGGCATAGTGTAGGTTAGATGGCTTTTGTTTCGGTGCAACATCGTGGGCCGAAGGGCCTGTACTGCGCTGTATTGTTCTATGTTCTATGTTCTAAATGACCTGGAGGAGGGCGTAGAACGATGGGTGAGTAAATTTGCAGATGACACTAAAGTCGGTGAATTTGTGGACAGTGCGGAAGGATGTTACAAGTAACAGAGGGACATAGATAAGCTGCAGCGCTGGGCTGAGAGGTGGCAAATGGAGTTTAATGCAGAAAAGTGTGAGGTGATTCATTTTGGAAGGAATAACAGGAAGACAGAGTACTGGGCTAATGGTAAGATTCTTGGCAGTGTGGATGAGCCGAGAGATCTCGGTATCCATGTACATTGATCCCTGAAAGTTGCCACCCAGGTTGAGAGGGTTGTTAACAAGGCGTACGATGTGTTAGCTTTTATTGATGTGGAGATGCCGGCGTTGGACTGGGATGAGCACAGTAAGACGTTTTATAACACCAGGCTAAAGTCCAACAGGTTTGTTTCGATGTCACTAGCTTTCGGAAAGCTAGTGACATCGAAACAAACCTGTTGGACTTTAACGTGGTGTTGTAAAGCTTCTTACTGTGCTCACCCCAGTCCAACGCCAGACTGTTGGCTCTGTTGGACTTTAACCTGGTGTTGTAAAACTTCTTACTTAGCTTTTATTGGTAGAGGATTGAGTTTTGGAGCCATGAGGTCATGTTGCAGCTGTACAAAACCCTGGTGCGGCCGCATTTGGAGTATTGCGTGCAATTCTAGTCGTCGCATTATATGAAGGATGTGGAAGCAATGGAAAGGGTGCAGAGGAGATTTACCAGGATGTTGCCTGGTGTGGAGGGAAGATCTTATGAGGAAAGGCTGAGGGACTTGAGGTTGTTTTCGTTAGTGAGAAAAAGGTTAAGAAGTGACTTAATTGAGGCATACAAGATGATCAGAGGATTGGATAGGGTGGACAGTGAGAGCCTTCTTCCTCAGATGGTGATGTCTAGCACGAGGGGACATAGCTTTAAATTGAGGGGAGATAGATATAGGACAGATGTCAGAGGTAGGTTCTTTACTCAGAGAGTGTTAAGGGCGTGGAATGCCCTGCCTGCAACAGTAATGGACTCGCCAACACTAAGGGCATTCAAATGGTCATTGGATAGACATATGGAAGATAAGGGAATAATGTAGATGGGCTTCAATGGGCTGTCCTATAATGTCAATGCTCTGTGCACCTGTCCCATAATGTCAATACTCCGTGTACCTGTCCTATAATGTCAATACACCGTGTACCTGTCCTATATTGTCAATACACTGTGTACCTGTCCTGTATTGTCAATACACTGTGTACCTGTCCTATATTGTCAATACACCGTGTACCTGTCCTATAATGTCAATACACCGTGTACCTGTCCTATATTGTCAATACACTGTGTACCTGTCCTGTATTGTCAATACACTGTGTACCTGTCCTATATTGTCAATACACCGTGTACCTGTCCTATAATGTCAATACACCGTGTACCTGTCCTATATTGTCAATACACCGTGTACCTGTCCTGTATTGTCAATACACTGTGTACCTGTCCTATAATGTCAATACACTGTGTACCTGTCCTATAATGTCAATACACCGTGTACCTGTCCTATATTGTCAATACACTGTGTACCTGTCCTGTATTGTCAATACACTGTGTACCTGTCCTATATTGTCAATACACCGTGTACCTGTCCTATAATGTCAATACTCTGTGTACCTGTCCTATAATGTCAATACACTGTGTACCTGTCCTATAATGTCAATACACTGTGTACCTGTCCTATAATGTCAATACACTGTGTACCTGTCCTATAATGTCAATACACTGTGTACCTGTCCTATATTGTCAATACACCGTGTACCTGTCCTATAATGTCAATACTCTGTGTACCTGTCCTATAATGTCAATACTCCGTGTACCTATCCTATATTGTCAATACACTGTGTACCTGTCCTATAATGTCAATACTCCGTGTACCTGCCCTATAATGTCAATACTCCGTGTACCTGTCCTATAATGTCAATACTCCGTGTACCTGTCCTATATTGTCAATACACTGTGTCCCTGTCCTATAATGTCAATACTCTGTGTACCTGTCCTATATTGTCAATACACTGTGTACCTGTCCTATAATGTCAATACTCTGTGTACCTGTCCTATAATGTCAATACACTGTGTACTGTCCTATAATGTCAATACACTGTGTACCTGTCCTATAATGTCAGTGCTCTGTGCACTTGTCCTATAATGTCAATAATATGTGTACCTGTCCTATAATGTCAGTGCTCCGTGTTCCTGTCCTGTAATGTCAGTGCTCCGTGTTCCTGTCCTGTAATGTCAAAACACTGTGTAGCTGTCCTCTAATGTCAATACACGTGTACCTGTCCAATAATGTCAATACGCCGTGTACCTGTCCTATAATGTCAATACTTTGTGTATTTTTCCTGTAATGTCAATACACTGTGTACCTGTCCTATAATGTCAATACTTCGTGTATTTGTCCTGTAATGTCAATACACCGTGCACCTATCCGATAATGTCAATTCACCGTGTACCTGTTCCATAATGTCAATATATCGTGTACCTATCCTATAATGTCAATTCACTATGTACCTGTCCTATAATGTCAATACACTCTGTACTTGTCCTATAATGTCAATACTTTGTGTACTTGTCCTGTAATGTCAATATGCCGTGTACATATCCTTTAATGTTAATTCACCGTGTACCTGTTCCATAATGTCAATACACCATGTACCTGTCCTATAATGGTAATACACCGTGTACCTGTTCTATAATGTCAATACACAGTGTACCTGTTCTATAATGTCAAAACACCGTGTACCTATCCTATAATGTCAATTCACCGTGTACCTGTCCTATAATGTCAATGCTCCGGGAAGCTGTCCTATAATGTCAATTCACCGTGTACCTGGTCCAGAATGTCAATACTCCGTGTACCTGTCCGATAATGTCATTTCACAGTGTACCTGTTCCGTAATGTCAATACTCCGTGTACCTGTCCTATAATGTCAATACACTGTGTACCTGTACTGTAATGTCAATACACCGTGTACCTGTCCTGTAATGTCAATACACTGTGTACCTGTCCTATAATGTTAACGCACCGTGTACCTGTTCAAAAATGTAAATACACAATGTACCTGTCCTATAATGTCAATGCATAGTGTACCTGTCTTATAATGTCGATGCTTAGACTACCTGTCCTATAATGTCAATTTTCCGCGTACCTGTCCTATAATGTCAATACTCCGTGTACCTGTCCTCTATTGTCAATACACTGTGTACCTGTCCTATAATGTCAATACAACGTGTACCTGTCCGATAATGTCAATACTCCGTGTACCTGTCCTCTATTGTCAATACACTGTGTACCTGTCCTATATTGTCAATACACTGTGTACCTGTCCTATAATGTCAATACAACGTGTACCTGTCCTATAATGTTAATACACTGTGTACCTGTCCTATAATGTCATTACTCCGTGTACCTGTCCTATAATGTCAATACACTGTGTACCTGTCCTATAATGTCAATACTCCAATACCTGTCCTATAATGTCAGTACACTGTGTACCGGTCCTATAATGTCAATACTCCGTGTACCTATCCTATAATGTCAATACACTGTGTACCTGTCCTATATTGTCAATACACTGTGTACCTGTCCTATAATGTCAATACTCCGTGTACCTATCCTATAATGTCAATACTCCGTGTACCTATCCTATAATGTCAATACTCCGTGTACCTATCCTATAATGTCAATACACTGTGTACCTGTCCTATAATGTCAATACTCCGTGTACCTATCCTATAATGTCAATACTCCGTGTACCTATCCTATAATGTCAATACACTGTGTACCTGTCCTATATTGTCAATTCACCGTGTACCTGTCCTATAATGTCAATACACTGTGTACCTGTCCTATAATGTCAATACTCCGTGTACCTGTCCTATAATGTCAATACACTGTGTACCTGTCCTATATTGTCAATTCACCGTGTACCTGTCCTATAATGTCAATACTCCGTGTACCTGTCCTACAATGTCAATACTCCGTGTACCTGTCCTATAATGTCAATACACCGTGTACCTGTCCTGTATTGTCAATACACTGTTTACCTGTCCTATAATGTCAGTACTCCGTGGACCTATGCTGTAATGTCAATACACCGTGTACCTGTCCTGTAATGTCAATACACTGTTTACCTGTCCTATAATGTCAGTACTCCGTGGACCTGTCCTGTAATGTCAATACACCGTGTACCTGTCCTGTAATGTCAATAGTCCGTTTACCTGACCTATAATGTCAATACACCATGTACCTGACCTATAATGTCAATACACCGTGTACCTGACCTATAATGTCAATACACCGTGTACCTGTCCTGTATTGTCAATACACTGTGTACCTGTCCTATAATGTCAATACACCGTGTACCTGTCCTGTATTGTCAATACACTGTGTACCTGTCCTATATTGTCAATACACTGTGTACCTGTCCTATAATGTCAATACACCGTGTACCTGTCCTGTAATGTCAATAGTCCGTTTACCTGACCTATAATGTCAATACACCGTGTACCTGCCCTATAATGTCAATACACTGTGTACCTGCCCTATAATGTCAATACACCGTGTACCTGTCCTATAATGTAAATACACAGTGTACCTGTAGGATAATACAAACAGAATAATGTCATATTGCCGTTTGCCAATGTAGGACCCAGAGTGCATCAAGGTGGCTTGCAGAAACTCCTGCAGTCCTTTTAGAACCTGCGAGACTTAATCCAATATTCTTATTGGCTTAGTGTGTAAAACAAAGACAATGTACACCTGAAGCTACCTCGTTTTGCTGTCTGGTTACCGTTGTCACGTATCTTGGGGTGGGGTTTGGAAATTGCAAATAAATGTTCTCATTTAGTCTGTGGGAGTATGGGTGTGTAGTTTGACTTCCTCACAGTATCTGTTTGACAAACATTAATCAAATAATACCACAGAACGTGTGTGTACATTAAGAGTTGGTATTGGCAATCTCGCATTGTTTGGAACTCCATCACTAATTTCAAGTCATGATTGTGACATTAATATTGAGTTAACTTTAACATCTCTGAGTTAATGAAGATTAAATTCGGTGACCCTCCAAAGTGAACATTTCTCGCGTGGGAAATGGATTAATTGAATCCTGATTGGATCACATGTAAGAAATATTAGGAACTAACTCACCTCCTGATTCCCCAAAGCCTGTCCACCATCTACAAGGCACAAGTCAGGAGTGTGATGGAATACTCTCCACTTGCCTGGATGAGTGCAGCTCCAACAACACTCAAGAAGCTCGACACCATCCAGGACAAAGCAGCCCCGCTTGATCGGCACCCCATCCACAAACATTCACTCCCTCCACCACCGACGCACAGCGGCAGCCGTGTGTACCATCTACAAGATGCACTGCAGCCACTCACCAAGGCTCCTTAGCCAGCACCTTGGAACCACTACCATCTAGAAGGACAAGGGCAGCAGATACCTAGGAACCCCACCACCTGGAGTTTCCTTTCCAAGTCACTATCGAAATATATCGGCCATTCCTTCACTGTCGCTGGGTCAAAATCCTGGAACTCCCTCCCTAACAGCACTGTGGGTGTACCTACGCCACACGGACTGCAGCGGCTCAAGAAGGAGGCTCACCCACCACCTTCTCAAGGGGCAATTAGGGATGGGCAATAAATGCTGGCCTAGCCAGGACGCCCAAATGACATGCTTGAATAAAGAAAATAAAAGTCTCCCCAGCAACCTATTGTCCACCCCAACCCCAAATCTTTTCTGTCCTCTCATTCGTGGAATTTACGGATATTTCCCCCCCTCATTGGGCATCTCCCCTCGGTGACCCTGCCCCTTCCATTGTCGAGCTCGAAGGTGGCACGGTTTGAAGGATTGAAACACAACTTTACCCGAGCCAACAGTCTGCGTTGGCCGTGTGCCAGGGCTCGTTGGCAGGGCAGGACTTCGAGAATGTCTCCCCCATTCTGCCACCTGCACTTTAAGGATTTTAATAATCAAGAACACACACTTTGATAAATCTAACATCACAACATCTTCAAACCTTGTCACGGAAGAGATTATTTAAGATTGTGACAGCACGGGGTTTGATCTGGTGGAGTAACGTGGATCCATGCTAGTTAATCTTGATTAATCTTCTCTCCATCTTCATCTCCAGTCCACTCCTAAAAAGAGAAATGTGATGCCTTCAATCCCTTCTGAGGCGATCTCTGCAGTGAAGTGTGGTTCTGTACAGGTCCTACACAGGTCGCCCAATTCCCGATCGTGGTTACCGTCTCACCATGTCCAATGCAATGAAAGCCATTGTGAAGTTAATGGGCAGCACGGTGGCATAGTGGTTAGCACTGTTGCTTCACAGCTCCAGGGACCCAGGTTCGATTCCCGGCTTGGGTCACTGTCTGTGTGGAGTTTGCACGCTCTCCCCGTGTGTGCGTGGGTTTCCTCCGGGTGCTCCGGTTTCCTCCCGCAGTCCAAAGATGTGCAGGTTAGGTGGAGTAGCCATAATAAAATTGCTCCTAGTGGTGAGGTGAGGTTACTGAGGATAGGGTACAGGTGTGGGCTTAGGTAGGGCACTCTTTCCAATGGCCTGTGCAAACTTGATGGGCTGAATGGCCTCCTTCTGCACTGTAAATTTTATGATTCTATGAATCAAAAACGCATCCCCAAGATTAAAACTACAAGGCAACGGTTTAGACCACATCTGGTCAGTTTTGGCCCCATTATCTGCTTAGTTCTCACAATCTCACTTGCTCTGTCGTTCAATATTACATTTCTCCTAAGGACCTCAGCTGACAATTTAGGTTCTCGCTGCAGGGCAGCAGGGCGGCACAATGGTTAGCACTGCAGCCTCACGGCGCCGAGGACCCAGGTTTGATCCCCGCCCCGGGTCGCTGTCCGTGTGGTGTTTGCATGTTCTCCCCGTGTCTGCGTGGGTTTCACCCCCACAGCCCAGAGATGTGCCGGATAGGTGGATTGACCACGCTAAATTGCCCCTTAATTAGGGCAGCACGGTGTCGCAATGGGTTAGCACTGCTGCCTCACGTCGCCGAGGTCCCGGGTTCGATCCCGACTCTGGGTCACTGTCCGGGTGGAGTTTGCACATTCCTCCCGTGTCTGCGTGGGCTTTGCCCCCACAACCCAAAGATGTGCAGGGTCGGTGGTTTGGCTGCGCTAAATTGCCCCTTCATTGGAAAAAAATGAATTGGGTAAACTAAATTTATTTTTTAAAAAAAATTGCACCTCAATCGGAACATTTAAAAAAAAAATAATAATAATTTTTTTTGATAAAAATCATCAGGTTTGTCCTCGAATTTAATCTTCAAAAGCTTTTGAAGTTTTGGGTCTTGTAAACTCTCATTTGCCAGTACTTCCCTTCATATAACACACCTTGGCTTTGCATCTGGATTTGGATTGGCTCAATTAATAAAGCTATACCTCATAAATCGTCTTTATCCTGCTTTATTCCAGATTTCGGTCTTTTCTTAATTGGTTGTCACCAGAGGCCCTCGGGCTTTGTACAAAGCTAACACCAGCTCGACTTTGTACTGTCGTGGACTCTCCTGAGCAGCTCTCCTCAGCAGATTCAGTTGTGTGATCCTGGCCTGTTTGTGTCTCTGGCCTTCTTCCTTATTACAAAATAATCCATCTTTGGTTCTTCACGGGCCGCTACAAAATGGAGGAAATTTCTCCGCCGTGACTTTGCGCCCAAAGCACGGGCGTATATAACGCGTGACGTCAGTGTACATGCCGGACACGTGACCTTCTCTCTGCCGCCACCTCTGGTGGGAAGACTCCATTGTTTGTATCCAAAAGCCGGTCGTAGCCAGCATTTTAAAAAATCTTTGAAACTTTATTTCCAATACCAGAATTTTCCAAGTTTATGACTTTCTACGACTGAAAATGAAACAATTTCAGTTGAACATGCGCATCCTTACATTTACACATAAACTTTGTTTTAACTATGTTCCCATTTCTTTAGAAATTTAAACAGGTTTATTAAAAAGCATAATCTTGTTTTTCCTTTACTTTTCGTAATCGCTGATCGGGCGGAGAATCCCGTTTTACGATGCAATCGGGGGGCGGCGCCTGTTTTTTGATGCTCTGCCCCCTTCAAAGGGGCAACACAGGTGGAGAAGGTAGTCAAGAAGGCCTACGGCATGCTTGCCTTCATTGGCCGGGGCATTGAGTATAAGAATTGGCAAGTCATGTTGCAGCTGTATAGAACCTTAGTTAGGCCACACTTGGAGTATAGTGTTCAATTCTGGTCGCCACACTACCAGAAGGATGTGGAGGCTTTAGAGAGGGTGCAGAAGAGATTTACCAGAATGTTGCCTGGTATGGAGGGCATAAGCTATGAGGAGCGGTTGAATAAACTCGGTTTGTTCTCACTGGAACAAAGGAGGTTGAGGGGCGACCTGATAGAGGTATACAAAATTATGAGGGGCATAGACAGAGTGGATAGTCAGAGGCTTTTCCCCGGGGTAGAGGGGTCAATTACTAGGGGGCATAGGTTTAGGTGAGAGGGGCAAGGTTTAGAGTAGATGTACGAGGCAAGTTTTTTACGCAGAGGGTAGTGGGTGCCTGGAACTCGCTGCCGGAGGAGGTAGTGGAAGCAGGGACGATAGGGACATTTAAGGGGCATCTTGACAAATATATGAATAGGATGGGAATAGAAGGATACGGACCCAGGAAGTGTAGAAGATTGTAGTTTAGTCGGGCAGTATGGTCGGCACGGGCTTGGAGGGCCGAAGGGCCTGTTCCTGTGCTGTACATTTCTTTGTTCTTTGTTCTTTGTTCAAGACGGCATCATTGAGGGGCACACTGTTGGGGCGGCCTCAGGACGTTACCGGAAGGCCCTCTCCCGATGGGCCTAGTTCCCGACCGCGCAGTTCCCGACCGCGGTCCGGAATCCGGTGGGGCGGCTGTGGACTGTCGGGCGGGAGCCGTGCTGCTGGTCGCGGGGGGCTTCGGCGAGGGCTGGGGGGGACTAGTGGGGGGTGGTGAGGGGGTGTCCAGGGGGGCACTATCTGACAGGTCGGGTCCGCGCACGGCTGGCCATGTCGTATGGCACGACCGCTGCAGGTCGGCGCCATGCCCATGCGCGGCCACGGACCCGGCAGTTCTCCAGGCGTTTGTATCGGGAAGGCCGTGCGTTTTCGGTGGCGGGGCTGCTAGCTCCTCACTGGTCGGAGCTGCGCCGATTTTTTTCCACGTTAAAAACGTCAAGTATCCTCCGGACATAGCCTCGAAATCGGAGAATCCAGCCCTATGATTTTAGACGCGATGAAGTAACTTGTCAAACACACACAATGTCACAATATTTCTTCGTGGTCCCATTACATTGCATTAGCCAAACCTCCAAGTCATCTCCTTCTCTATTCTCACGAAAAGCACTTACTTCCTCGTTCAAAGAAAGTGGGGACACAAAGTGTGTAGGTTTCTTCCAGTGTTGACGTGTATCGGCCTTATTGACTGGCCTCGTTTTATCGGTACTCGTCACTGGCCGGTAGCTGTTTCTGTCATCAGATGCACCAGTCACAGATGGGTGACTCCTTGGCCCAGGTTCTCTGAGTCTCCGCGGTGCAATTGTGCTCGGGGCGGGGCCGGAGAATCGCCGCCAATCATGATGCGGTGCCGGTCATTGAAAGCGCCCCCCGCGGCGATTCTCCACTGGCCACTGGCCGCGTTCCCGACGGCGTGGTCCACTCATGGTTCCCTTCGGCGGGCACCCAGAGTGGCGGCTGCGGACCCGGTGGGGGGGCGTAGGGGATCCGTCACCGGGCGGGGGCCTCCAGGGCGGCCAGGCTCGCTGATCGGGAGCCACCGATCGGCGGGGCCTATATTCCGGGTCCGGTCCGCTGTGTGGTTCCGCCATGTTGCGCGGGGCCGCTGCCGCAGGCCGCCATGCGCATGCGTGAACTTCCGACCAGACATACGGGCAGCACGGTAGCACAAGTGGCTAGCACTGTGGCTTCACAGCTCCAGGGTCCCATGTTCAATTCCCCGCTGGCCCACTGTCTGTGCGGAGTCTGCACATCCTCCCCGTGTGTGCGTGGGTTTCCTCCAGGCGCTCCGGTCTCCTCCCACAGTCCAAAGACGTGCAGTGATACCCCTCAGGATATTAAAGGTTTTGATTAAGTCACATCTCACTGTTTTAAACTAATGATACAAACCTAACCTGCCCAACCTCTCCCCATAAGACAGCCCACCTATTCCCGGCATCCATAATGTTTGAATCAAATTACAACTGCATCTGTGAACAGCTGTCCAGAGAAGGTTCACTCGGTTGATCCCGGGTAGAGAGGGATTTTATGAGGAGAGGTTGAGTAGGCCGGGCCTGTTCCCAATGGAGTTTAGAAGACTGAGAGGCAACCTTATTGAGACATAGAGGATTCTGGGAGGGTTTGACAGGGTCGATGGTGAGAGGCTGTTTCCCCTTGTGGGAGAGTCTAGGACCAGAGGGCAGAATCTCAGAGTAAGGGGTCGTCCATTTGAGACAGAGATGAGGAGGAATTTCTTCTCTCAGAGGGGAGTGAATCTGTGGAATTCTTTACCGCAGAGAGCTGTCGAGGCTGGGCCGTTATGGTCAAGGCCGAGACCGATTTTTAATCAGTAAGGGAATCGAGTGGATAAGGCGGGAAAGTGGAGTTGAGGATCATCAGATCAGATGAGTCATGATCTTATTGACTGGCGGAGCATACTCGATGGGCTGAATGGTCCCCTTCTACTTCTACATTTCATGGCCTTACGGAAGATACCAATAGTTCATAGAATCCCTACAGTGCTGAAGGAGGCCATTCAGCCCATCGAGTCAGCACCAACCCTCTGAAAGAGCGCCCTACCTAGGCTCACCTTTCCCCGTAACCCCACACATTGATCACGGCCAATCCACCGAACCTGGGCGTCTTTGGACTCTGGGAGGAAACCGGAGCACCCGGAGGAAACCCACGCAGTCACGGGGAGAGCGTGCAGACTCCGCACAGACAGTGACCCAAGCCGGGAATCGAACCCGGGACCCTGGCGCTGTGAGGCAGCAGTGCTAACCACCGTGCCACAATAGAGGAATACACATGCAAATCAAGAGCAAGTGTTGGCCATCGAGCTTGGTCCAATGATCATTGGCTGGTCAGATTGTAACATAAACTCCACATTCCAGCCGACTCGCCAATGACCTTTCACCCTATCATTAACCAACAATCTATCCACATCTGCCTCAAAAATATTCCAAGACTGTGCTTCCGCCACCTTTTGAAGAAGAGAGAAGCTCCCAGAGAAAAAGATTCTCCTCATCTCAATCCTAAATGGATGACCCTTCAGGATCAAATATATTTCAATCAAATTGTATCTAAACTCCATTATAAACATGTCCAACCTTAGCTCATAAGTCGGTTAGGATTGTATTCGTTGGGGTTTAGAAGAGTGAGAGGGGACCTTGGAGAAACTTATAAAATTCTAACAGGATTGGGCAGGGTAGATTCAGAAAGAATGTTCCCGATGGTGGGGGAGTCCAGAACTGGGGGTCAGAGTTTGAGGATAAGGGGTAAAACTTTTAGGACTGAGGTGAGGAGAAATTTCTTCACCCAGAGAGCGGTGAATCGGTGGAATTCGCTACCACAGAAAGTAGTTGAGGCCAAAACGTTGTGAGATTTCAAGAAGGAATTAGATTTAGCTCTTGGGGCTAAAGGGATCGGGGGATATGGGGGGGAAGGCAGGATCAGGGTATTGAACTTGATATCATAGAATTGACAGTGCAGAAGGAGGCCATTTGGCCCATTGAGTCTGCACCGGCTCTTGGAAAGAGCACCCTACCCAAGTCCACACCTCCACCCTATCCCCATAACCCAGCAACCCCACCCAACACTAAGGGCAATTTTGGACACTAAGGGCAATTTAACACGGCCAATCCACCTAACCTGCACATCTTTGGACTGTGGGAGGAAACCGGAGCACCCGGAGGAAACCCACGCACACACGGGGAGGATGTACAGACTCCGCACAGACAGTGACCCAAGCCGGAATCGAACCCGGGTCCCTGGAGCTGTGAAGCAATTGTGCTATCCACACCGTGCTGCCCGTGATGATCAGCCATGATCATAATGACTGGTGGAGCAGGCTCGAAGGGCCGAATGGCCTCCTCCTGCTTCTATATTCTATGTTCCTATCTCTTTTCTTTTAATATCCTGTCCGCCACTCCAGTGTTATCTGCTGGGCTACGCAGGCTCTGGGCGCAATTTAACCAAGAGATTTCCAGGGCGTGAATTTCCATCCTCCTGCCCGACTTGGTTTTGCCATGAGGCCGCTGACGGGATTTGAGCCACTTGAGACGTCTCGAGGGAATCACCCGAACTTTGCGAGAGGTTGCGATCGGGGTCTCATCGCGTATTTAAATGAGCCATTTGGGGGAGTGGGGGTAATGCCCATGTGGGTGGGGGGGTGACATTGTCCGTGGGTGCGGGTAGGAGGGGGTCGGGGATCTCAAGCTCACTTTGAGTTCAGAGCACCTTTTCAAAATGGTGGCTCGGTGTCTGAGGCATTGGGCTCACACGCCAATACAGCTCTCCCGTGATAGAAACAGTTCGAAATGTGAGTTAGACTGGGGAGAAACTGCCCAAGGCCCAAAAATTGACTAAGGCTGTGACCTACAGGCCACGGGCCCTGCGGGGATTACACTGCTCGAGATCTAATCAGATTTCGGGAGATGTCGTGACCTAGATTCCGCCCACAAGGGTCTCGCACGGCAAAATGGGTTTAACATCCCACTTGGCTGTGCTGACGCTGGATTAAACGGCCACTCTGCATCTTTAGAATCTTTATTATTGTCACAAGTCGGCTTACATTAACGCTGCAATGAGGTTACTGTGAAAATCCCCTCGTCGCCACATTCCGGCGCCTGTTCGGGTCACAGAGGGAGAATTCAGAATGTCCAATTCACCCAACAAGCACGTCTTTCGGGACTTGTGGGAGAAAACCGGGGCGCCCGGAGGAAACCCACGCAGACACGGGGAGAACGTGCAGACTCCCACACAGACAGTGACCCAAGGCTGGAATCGAACCCGGGACCCTGGCGCTGTGAAGCAACAGTGCTAACCACTGTGCTGCCGTGCCACTGTGAGGAGACCTCAGCTGTGAGCCTTTCAGCTCTGGCCCCCACAAACTGGGGTCTCCCTGGTAATCAGAGGCCCCTCCTGTGGCCGGCCTGCGGGCAGGGTGGTACCCCGGCATATTGGCACTGCCACCCTGACACCCTGGATGTGCCACCCAAGGTGCTGAGGTGGCACTGACATGGTGCCAGGCTGGCAATGGAAAATGTCGCCCCGATCTCTTCCTTCACTGAGGAGCTCCACTCTCTGTTCCTTAAACATAAACTGTGCACAAATGCCAGTATTGGTTCCTAAGTGGTGTGATTGTTATTGTGAGAGACTGTGCTCAGGGGGGGTTGTAGGGCACAGCAATGGTTAAAGGACAAATTAGTTTCACAACAAACATAGCGCAACTGGCTGTACTGCCCCACCCCAGTTACCATCACAATTAGTGTAATAGCGGAGTGATTTGGCTCACTTCACGGGTTGTGATTGCCAAGAAGCAAAAAACGAGAACAAAGACCACTACAACACAGGAACAGGCCCTTCGGCCCTCCAAGCCCGTGCCGACCATGCTGCCTGGCTAACCTAAAGCCTCTATATTTCCGGGGTCCGTATCCCTCTCTTCCCATCCTATTCATGTATTTGTCAAGATGCCCCTTAAATGTCACTATCGTCCCTGCTTCCACCACCTCCTCCGGTAGCGGGTTCCAGGCACCCTCTACCCTCTGTGCCAAAAACCTGCCTCGTACATCTACTCTAAACCTTGCCCCTCGCACCTTAAACCTGTGCCCCCTAGTAATTGACTCTTCCAGCTTCTGACTATCCATGCCCCTCATAATTTTGTAGACCTCTTTCAGGTCGCCTCTCAACCTCCTTCGTTCCAGTGAGAACAAACCGAGTTTATTCAACCTCTCCTTATAGCTAATGCCATCCATACCAGGCAACATTCTGGTAAATCTCTTCTGCACCCTCTCTAAAGCCTCCACATCCTTCTGGTAGTGTGGCGACCAGAATTGAACACTATACTCCAAGTGTGGCCTAACTAAGGTTCGATACAGCTGCAACATGACTTGCCAATTTTTATACTCAATGCCCAGGCCAATGAAGGCAAGTATGCCATATGCCTTCTTGACTACCTTCTCCACCTCTGTTGCCCCTTTCAGTGACCTGTGGACCTGTACACCCAGATCCCCCTGCCTATCAATACTCTGAAGGGTTCTACCATTTACTGTATATTTCCCATCTGTATTAGATCTTCCAAAATGGACTATCTCACATTTTTCTGGATTAAACTCCATCTGCCATCTCTCCGCCCAAGTTTCCAACTGATCTATAATCCTGCTGTATCCTCTGACAATCCTCATCGCTAATTTCACTTCCATCAACCTTTGTGTCGTCTGCAAACTTACTAATCAAAAAGGTTACATTTTCCTCCAAATCATTTATATTTATTACAAACAGCAAAGATACCAGCACTGATCCCTGCGGAACATCACTAGTCACAGCCCTCCAATCAGAAATGCACCCTTCCACTGCTATCCTCTGTCTTCTGTGGCCTAGCCAGTTCTGTATCCATCTTACCAGCTCACTTCTGATCCCGTGTGACTTCACCTTCTGTACCAGTCTGCCATGACGGACCTTGTCAAAGGCTTTACTGAAGTCCATGTAGACAACATCCACTACCCTACCTGTGATGTTCTCTGTTGTGTCCATCAGGATGTCTTGAGAATGTAGTGTTGCACAAAGAACATCAAGCTGATTTATTTACACTGCTTAAATAAGATTCAAACAAGTCGCAAGGTATAAGTTATTAAATTGAACTATACTACAGAACTCTACGCTATGCTACTAATCTATCTCATGTCTAAACACCCTCTCCCAGAATCCCAAGAGTCACATGATATTTATATGAATGTTCCATATCGCTATCTGGTGGTGAGAAGTATTAACACCAAATTGTTAACCTTTTGTATTCCTTAGAGGTTCTACAAGTCACGGGCATTATTCATTGTGCACTTTCAAGAACTGGATAACATCGAACATTAGTTGGGGGGGGATGGGTGGGAAGTTTGGGGGGAGGGGGGGGCTGTGTGTATTAAGGGTGACTATGGGTAATCCCTGATTCCTTTTTGTCATTTGTTTATGTAAACATGTGGACTAATGTTTGGGGGTTGGAGTGACGATGGGATCGTTGTTATTGTTATGGGGATTGAAATATTTGTTGCTGATTTATTTATTGTTGGTGGGTGTAAATTCGGGAGAAAATGTGAAAAAGGAGGAGAATAAAAATATTTTTAAAAAATATATACCTATTGTTACACGACCCTCATCAATCATCACTTCCTCGGAAAACTCGATCAAGTTAGTGAGACACGACCTCCCCTTCTCAAAATCATGTTACCTCTCGATAATACGTACACTTATTTCCTGTCTCGAAGAATCCTGTCCAACAATTTCCTGACCACTGACGTAAGGCATACCGGCCTGTAATTACCTGGATTATCCTTGCTAACCATCTTAAACAAAGGAACAACACTGGCGATTCTCCAATCCTCTGGGTTCTCCCATGTTATTCAAGGAATGTGGGTTAGGCAAACGTTTATTGCCCTTTCCTAATTGCCCCTTCAGAAGGTGGTGGTGAGCTGCCATCTTGAGCCGCTGCAGTCCGTGTGGTGTAGGTACACCCACAGTGCTGTTAGGGAGGGAGTTCAAGGGTTTTGGGCCAGCGACAATGAAGGAACGGCCGATATATTTCCAAGTCAGGGTGGTGAGTAACTTGGAGGGGAACCTCCAGGTGATGGGGTTCCCAGCTGCCCTTGTCCTTCCAGGTTGGAGAGAGGTCACGGGTTTGCGCTGTCATGAAAATGTCACTTTAAGAAATGGCAGTCTGCTAAAGTTACTGCAGCGATGTCAGAGTGTGGGTGGAGCTGAGGTCTGGCTCTGCTTTTTCGTTTAACTTTGAGAAAAGCTTGGGTGTATCTGTTTTTTTGTTTCATTTCAGTGTTGGAGCTGCAGTCAGCCAAAGAATGTGTAATGTTGTTCTCTCTGCCATGAAAAGAATATCTCTTGATCATTTGTTGAATTCAGAGTGATAACTGTTCTCAGTAGTGAATTTAAACCTGATGTGCTTCTGTTAAGAGGTTTTTTAAAGTCTTATGGATGTTAAAAGGAAAGTTTAAGGATTACTTAGTGTTGTATTCTTTGGGGGTTGTATTTGAATTAATGGTTGCTAAGATGTTCACTGTATGTTTTAAAAAGGTTAACTTGAGTTCCTAGAATAAACATTGTTTTGCTTTTAAAAATACTTTTCGATCTCTGCTGTACCACACCTGTAGAGTGGGCCATGTGCTCCCCATACCACAATCTAGTAAAAGTTGAACTCCATGATACACTTTGGGGTTCTCTAAACCCTAGCCCATAACAGTGCATCGAAGGAACCTTGGTGAGTTGCTGCAGTGTAGATGGTACACGCGGCTGCCACTGTGTGGCAGTGGTGGAGCGAATGGATGGGAGTGGTGGAATGGGGTGGTCAATCAAGCAGGATTGCCTTGGATGGTGTTGAATATATTTTATTCTGGGAACAGCACTCATCCAGGCAAGTAGAGAGCAACTCCCGACTGATCGGTGGACAGGCTTAGGGGGAGTCAGGAGGTTTGTTACCCACGGTAGGTTCTGAGTAACTTTAGCTATATGGCAAGCTGGGCCTGTTGGGTGTCTGTTCAATGGTAATGCAATTGATGCTGCAGTGTGGGACTTGAGTCATCCATAGGCTGTGCCCATTAGGAATGCCAGTTTCACTTAGTCTCTCATGCCAGCCTCGCAGTTACCAGACTTACTGAGTTGAGTTTGCCACGGCGCTATGTGAATGCTGGCTCATTCACCCATATCTGTAACTCTTCCGAACATGAACCAATCAATTGGTGGGAAGGGAATTGAACCCGGCGCTGTGATCCTTGATTTGTCTGGAAATGGAATCAAGCATGTGCTGTATACTGTGTAGGAGGGGGCATCAGAGCTAGACTAATGTTTCGGGAGCTGGGAGAGATTGCAACAAAGACGTAGCGACGGCTAGGAACAAGTGGCAGACGGCCCAGTGGGGGAGGGGTGGTGGGGCCCGGTGGGAGGCTTTTTTGCATTGGATCAAAAATCTGGGCGGTCAAAAGAGGTTAAGATGGAGGTGAAGGGTCACGGTGCGAAGTTGTGAACCTGTGTGAAATCGGAAGATGAGGTTTGCTCCTCCAGTGTGGGGCTTTACTCAAGCATTGTGGCAGGGCCGAGGACGGATACGGGCAGGAGAGCAAAGTGCGGAGCTGAGTGGCAGGTAGATGCCTGTTCTCTCTCGTCAACCTCCATTGCGTTGAAAGATGCGAGCAGTTTATAGTACATGATTCATTGCGGGGAACACATCGTGCCAATTCTGCTGTCCCGCAGGAACAGAATGTGCCGTAATTCAGATGACTGATTTACTGGAATGGATTCAGTCTGTCGGTGTGTTACATCCTCGGAACACACGGTAGCCAAATGAGCTTGCTATTTCCATGCAGTGTGAGATGCCAGCTCCTGTAACAAGATAGGAGGCACTCTTGTCTCCATTGTCCATTCTTTGCCTGACTATTATTTATTTGTTGAAGGGATAGGAGTGAGTTTGGCCCCCCCTGTCTCCCCCAAGTCCTCCCCCGCCCCAACGCATCCTACATTCCTCACAATGAATGAGCTTCAGGCAAACCATCCAATTAGCTCACGTTCCCCAAGCCTGCTCCTGAATCGCTGCATGTTCCCGCTTTGCAATGTGGGTGGCTTACCTCGGAACAAGTGGCAGTCCTAGACCCGAAGTTTGTTGTCAGCAATTATTCCACACCGACCCCTCGTACGCCACCCCTCCCGAACATGAGGGTTCTGAGGCTAAATGCAGCTCAGACTGGAGATAGATATTTGAAATGAAATGAAAATCCTTTATTGTCACAATTAGGCTTCAAATGAAGTTACTGTGAAAAGCCCCTAGTCGCCACATTCCAGCGCCTGTTCGGGGAGGCTGGTACGGGAATTGAACCATGCTGCTGGCCTGCCTTGGTCTGCTTTCAAAGCCAGCGATTTAGCCACTGTGCTAAACCAGCCACTGGTTTGTGATGCTCATTTCATTCACATGTGCCTTGTGGCACCCGGGGTACAAATTGGCAGACTCTGGCTATTAGTGACTAATTCAAGGACGAGCCAGTGCCCCCTATTGTAGGGCCTTGTGTCCATCAAAGTGCCCCACCTCACCCCACACCATGTATTACGAACCCGGTTCCCAGGGTGCAGGACAAAGTATTTAATTTGTAAGACTGTGAGGAAAGGATATCTCACAAATGGATATCTCACTCCGGGAGTGAGTTCATGAAGAAATTGGGATGTGGCTTATTAAAACAAACTTTATTACGAACAAGGTATTAATAACTTTAACATTATAAACATAGGACATACAGTGCAGAAGGAGGCCATTCGGCCCATCGCGTCTGCACCAGCCCACTTAAACCCTCACTTCCACCCTATCCCCGTAACCCAATAACCCCTCCTCACCTTTTTGGTCACTAAGGGCAATTTAGCATGGCCAATCCACCTAACCTGCACGTCTTTGGGCTGTGGGAGGAAACCGGAGCACCCAGAGGAAACCCACGCAGACACGGGGAGACCGTGCAGACTCCGCACAGACAGTGACCCAGCGGGGAATCGAACCTGGGACCCTGGCGCTGTGAAGCCACAGTGCTAGTCACTTGTGCTACCGTGCTGCTCCTAATACAAATAGCTTTCAATAACCAGTTAAATAGTACCATGACACAATAACCTTAACTGCTAACTTTATCTCCACTCAAGCAACATCCATCTCAGGGCACAATCCACTTTTAAATAGAGTTAGCAGACTCAGCAATACTTGCTGTGAACAGATGGCATGGGTAAACCACTTGGAGAGAGAGATCCTTCAGGAACCAACTTGCAGGTTCTTGCCCATCTCAACTTACTGTTTAAACGGCCAGCCTTTGAAATTGCTCTTGTCCTGTTCACAGGCAAATCTTTAATTCACTGTCTTGAGGCTAGTGGGTCTTTCCCCGAGCAAATCTTAAACTGAACTGTTTTGAAATAAACTGCTCGTCTGTCCACAGACAGATCTAACCTCACTGTGCTGAGAGCAGCAGCTTCAGGTTCGTTCACACCCCAGTCTAAAACTAAACTCAAACTCCGGAAACTACTTCAGCCCCTGGCTCCTACCATTAACTGCATTATTTTATTCAGCTGAACGCAATGTCACTACTTATCCACTCCCCAGGAAACCCTCTTAATATAAACAAAAGCCATTAGCCAAACTTTTATGGTGTTTTAATTGCACCTCTGTCTCCAAAAGGTCTAGTTGCCATTTTAAAAATGTGACTGCAGTACTTACACACACTAACCCAGGATTTTAACCATTACCGCACCAGATACATAATCATACAATATTTCTGAAATTGCTACATTCCTCTCACAGGTTCCTTCATCCAAGGTCAGTGGCAGTTTCTGGAGGTGGATTGGATACATATGCTGTTAGGTAGCAGATTTAATCACCCTCACCTCCCCTCTTCCCCTCCTTCTCCCCTCCTCAGCTCCCCTCTTCCTCTCCTTTCCCTCTCCTCCCCTCCCCTCTTCTCCCTCCTTTCCCCTCCTCACCTCCCCTCTTCCTCTCCTTTCCCTCTCCTCACCCCCTCTTCCCCTCCTCATCTTCCCTCTTTTCCCCTCCTCATCTCCCCTCTTTTCCTCCTTTCCCCCTTCTCACCACCCCTCTTCCCCTCCTCACCACCTCTGTTCTCCCTTCATTTTCCCCTCCTCAAATCCCTTCTTCTGCCCTCCTTCCCTGTCCTCTGCCCCACTCCTGTTGTCCCCTCTTCTTCACTCTCTTCTTTCTCCTAATTTCCCTTCACCTCTTCACCCCACTAATTTCCTCCTTTTACGCTCCCTCGGAAATGACCCCCACCTCAGCCCCTTCTCTTTCCTCCACCTGCCCGCTCCTTGTGCAATTCCACTTCCCCACTTCCTCTTTACCTTCCTCTTCCCTCCTCTGTTTCCGCGAAGCCTCCACTCCCTTCATTGCCTCCCCCATCTCCTCCTCCCCATCTCCTCCTACTCCCTATGTGTACATGAAAATAGATAGTTAATGTTATGGGTGTGAGCGTGTGTATGTGTGAGGATGTGTGTATGTGGTGGAGGCATGACTGTGTGTGTGCATGTGTGTGCATGTGTGAGCATATGTGTGTGTGTGAGTCTGAATGTGTTGATGTGTGTGCTAGTGTGTGTGGGATATGAGTGTGTGTGTGTCTGTGGGTGTTTATGTGTGTGTATTTGGGTGAGGGTGCGTGAGGGTATATGTGTGCATATGCAAGTCTATGTCTATTTGTATGTGTGTGCATCTGTTTGTGTGTGTGAGGGTGGATGGGTGTGCCATATTTTACATCTGGTGTAGTATCGTCATTTCAAAAAGGATTTAAGATGAATACAGCCGGTATATCTGCTAAACTTGTGATTAAGGGGTTCTAAAAGTGAGGTAATCATTGACTTTAACCATTTACTTGTTTACAGATAGTAGACTAATGGAATATTGTTTTGGGGGGTTTGGAGGATCCCTGGCGTGTACATAATTTATGAGGGATTGTATTTTGAGCTTGGCTAACCAGGTCATGGGACATCTTGTGGGAGGAGACAGTAGAATACCTTATGCTTAGGATAGAGTTGATGGAATTAAGGGGAGGAACCAGGTCTGTCAGTAGTTTCAGTTTGCCGTTGGACTTTAAGTTGAGCAGAAGTGTCTTGAGTTGGATACTGGAACGTTCTCAGCACAGAGAAAATCAAGTCCCTAATTATTAACTTTATTTATAAGTGGTCTTTGAACTATGTGGGTTTGCTCAATTGGAATATATATAATATACATAGTTGCAGGTGTAGGGAGTAAGTTCAAGTTTTTCATTTCATTTTAGAACTATTTTAACTGTTAACTTTAGAGTTATTGTGTTGTTGCTATTGTGATTGTTTCTGTCTTTGAATGAAAGTTTGTTTTAACACGACACTGACCTATTGGTCAATGTTATCAATCTTATGATCCAATCACCTTTCATCCCAGTTTTCCAAAACGCAAATAGTTGGGTTCCACCCAGGCTGCAAACAACACACATATGTAAGCACAGACACACACTGGAAGGATTGTTCCTGTTTGTTCTCTGTTTATTCCCTCATTCCCCCTTTCTTTTATTTCTGATTTCTGATTCATGGATCATTAATGGACCTGTGACTTTAAGGTAAGAAGCCTGTACCTTGAATTCAAACAGATATATCCGGAAGGCTGTGTTGGTTCGAACGAGTGACTGCAGACTGGCTGGCATCAGTGAGGACTCAATTTGATTGATTGGCTGGTGGCCCAAAGGTCTGCCTGGTAACAGATGGTGATTGGATCAGCTCCCACTGAAATGTTTCAGAGACCCAAGGAGCTTTCAGTTTTGTTTTTAGCAACTTTCTCTCTCCCTTTCTCTTTCTTTCCCCTCATCAAATTTAAATGTTCAGCAATCATTTCAAGTACCTCCAACGTTTTACTTTAACTGGTACAACCAGTTTTAATTTCCCTGCCAATTCGATTAGCGGGCCTGTGAGAAGCCCCCTCCACATAAATCAGAGTTAAGTCTTCCACCTGAAGAAAATGCTTAGCAGTTGCCAGAATCATCCTGTTAAATCACTACAAACCTGGGTCGGGATTCTTCCCTCCGGCGGGGCGGGGGGTCCCGGTGGGATGGAGTGGGGTGAACCACTCCCGTGTTGGGCCGTTCCAAAGGTGCAGATTTCACCGCACCTTTAGGGGCCAAGCCCTCACGTTGAGGGGCTAGGCCCGAGCCGGAGTGGTTGACACGCCACCCGCCGGCGGTGAATGCCTTTGGCGCCACGCCAGCCGGGGCCGAAGGGACGCCGCCGGTCAGCGGAAGTCCGCGCATGCGCGGGAGCGTCAGCAGCTGCTGACGTCACCCCCCGCGCATGCGCAGGGGAGGGGGGGTCACTTCCGCATCGGCCACGCGGAGTCTATGACTGAGGCGGAAGGAAAAGAGTGCCCCCACGGCACAGGCCCGCCTGCGGATCGGTGGGCCCTGGTCGCGGGCCACGCCACCGTGGGGGCACCCCCTGGGGCTCCAGAGCCCGCCCGCGCCACCAGTCCCGCCGGGAAGGGAGGTGGTTTGAGTCACGCCGGCGGGACTGGCATTCCAGCAGCGGGACTTCGGCCTATCGCGGGCCGGAGAATCGCCCGGGGGGGGTCCCGCCTGTGGGGTGGGGGGGGGGGCGCCGACCGGCACGATTCCCGCCCCCGCCGAACTTTTGGTGCCGCAGAATTCGGCGGGGGTTCGGAGAATCCCGCCCCTGGTGTCCCCCTTAATTTATGCTATAATCCAAATTTGCTGTCTCACATTCCACAATCCTGGAGAAGCCCCCAATTTATGGATGAGTGCGCCGCCAATTCCAGTCCCACAGACCCCTGAGCCCCAACACAATTAACCAAACATTTGTATATAGTTTCTGTGATCTTCGGCCCTTGGTGGAGCACCAGATTTGTAAGTGAAACAGAGCAAATGTTTAATTATAACAAAAATAGAGATAAAACACGCAATAATTCTCATTCCATTTTCCAGCACTTGACCTATAGCCTTGTCTGCTCTGGGATCGCGCATCTAAATACTTCTTCAATGTTACGAGGGTCTCTGCCTCCGCCACCCTATCAGGCAGCGAGTTCCAGACTCCCACCACCCTCTGGGTAAACATTTTCCTCACATCCCCTCTAAACCTTCTGCCCCTCACAAATCTCTGCCCCCTGATCATTGACCCCTCCACCAAGGGAAAAAGTTTCTTCCTGTCTATCTGTGCCCCATATAGTTTTATACATCTCAATCATGTCCCCCTCAGTCTCCTCTGCTCCAAGGAAAACAACCCCAGTCTATCCAACCTCTCTTCATAACTATAACTCTCCAGTCCAGGCAACATCCTGGTAAATCTCCTCTGCACCCTTTCCAGTGCTATCACATCACTCCTATAATGTGGATTCCAGAACTGCACACAGTACTCTAGATGTGGCCTAACCAATGTTTTATACACTTCCAGCATAACCTTCCTGCTCTTAAACTGTGCCTAGGCTAATAAAGGCCAGTATACCATGTGCCTTCTGAACCACTGTATCCACCAGCTCTGCTACCTTAAGGGACCACTGTGCATGCACACCAAGGTCCCTCTGATCCTCGGTGCTTCCCAGGGTCCTGCCGTTTATTGTGAATTCCCTTGCCTTGTTTGTCCTGCCCAAGTGCATCACCTCACACTTATCCAGATAGAATTCCATTTGCCACTGATCAGCGCATCTGACCAGCTCACCTATACCCTCCTGTAATCGAAGGCTACTCCTCACGATTTACCACCCCACCGATGTTCATATCATCCGCCAACTTACTGATCAATCCTCCTTC
>NC_092726.1:43029769-43032269 GCF_047496885.1 Scyliorhinus torazame | reverse complement strand
TGGGCTCGCTGACCCAGTGTGCGTGGGTGTGTGTGTGTGTGTAAAGATGTCCTGGGCTCTCTGACCCAGTGTGTGTGTGTGTGTGTATGTGTGTGTGTGTAAAGATGTCCTGGGCTCTCTGACCCAGTGTGTGTGTAAAGATGTCCTGGGCTCTCTGACCCAGTGTGTGTGTGTGTGTGTAAAGATGTCCTGGGCTCTCTGACCCAGTGTGTGTGTGTGTGTGTGTAAAAATGTCCTGGGCTCTCTGACCCAGTGTGTGTGTGTGTGTGTGTGTGTGTGCATGTAAAGATGTCCTGGGCTCTCTGACCCAGTTTGTGTGTGTGTGTGTGTATGTGTAAAGATGTTCTGGGCTCGCTGAACCAGTGTGTGTGTGTGTGTGTGTGTGTGTAAAGATGGTCTGGGCTCTCTGACCCAGTGTGTGTGTGTGTGTGTGTGTAAAGATGTCCTGGGCTCGCTGACCCAGTGTGTGTGTGTGTGTAAAGATGTTCTGGGCTCTCTGACCCAGTGTGTGTGTGTGTGTGTGTGTAAAGATGTCCTGGGCTCGCTGACCCAGTGTGTGTGTGTGTGTGTGTGTGTAAAGATGTCCTGGGCTCGCTGACCCAGTGTGTGTGTGTGTGTGTGTGTGTGTAAAGATGTCCTGGGCTTTCTGACCCAGTGTGTGTGTGTGTGTGTGTGTAAAGATGTTCTGGGCTCTCTGACCCAGTGTGTGTGTGTGTGTGTGTGTGTGTAAAGATGTCCTGGGCTCTTGACCCAGTATGTGTGTGTGTGTGTGTGTGTAATGATGTCCTGGGCTCTCTGAACCAGTGTGTGTGTGTGTGTGTGTAAAGATGTCCTGGGCTCTCTGACCCAGTGTGTATGTGTGTGTGTGTAAAGATATTCTGGGCTCGCTGACCCAGTGTGTGTGTGTGTGTGTGTGTGTGTGTGTAAAGATGTCCTGGGCTCTCTGACCCAGTGTGTGTGTGTGTGTGTGTAAAGATGTTCTGCGCTCTCTGACCCAGTGTGTGTGTGTGTGTGTGTGTGTAAAGATGTCCTGGGCTCTCTGACCCAGTGTGTGTGTGTGTGTGTGTAAAGATGTCCTGGGCTCTCTGACCCAGTGTGTGTGTGTGTGTGTGTGTGTAAAGATGTCCTGGGCTCGCTGACCCAGTGTGTCAGTGTGTGTGTGTGTAAAGATGTCCTGGGCTCGCTGACCCAATGTGTGTGTGTGTGTGTGTGTAACGATGTCCTGGGCTTTCTGACCCAGTGTGTGTGTATGTGTGTGTGTGTAAAGATGTTCTGGGCTCTCTGACCCAGTGTGTGTATGTGTGTATGTGTAAAGATGTCCTGGGCTCGCTGACCCATTGTGTGTGTGTGTGTGTGTGTGTAAAGATGTCCTGGGCTCTCTGACCCAGTGTGTGTGTGTGTGTGTGTGTAAAGATGTCCTGGGCTCTCTGACCCAGTGTGTGTGTGTGTGTGTGTGTTTAAAGATGTCCTGGGCTCTCTGACCCAGTGTGTGTGTGTGTGTGTGTAAAGATGTCCAGGGGTCTCTGACCCAGTGTGTGTGTGTGTGTGTGTGTGTGTAAAGATGTCCTGGGCTCGCTGACCCAGTGTGTGTGTGTGTGTGTGTGCAAAGATGTTCTGAGCTCTCTGACCCAATGTGTGTGTGTGTGTGTGTGTGTGTGTGTAAAGATGTTCTGAGCTCTCTGACCCAGTGTGTATGTGTGTGTGTGTAAAGATATTCTGGGCTCGCTGACCCAGTGTGTGTGTGTGTGTGTGTGTGTGTAAAGATGTCCTGGGCTCTCTGACCCAGTGTGTGTGTGTGTGTGTGTGTGTGTAAAGATGTCCTGGGCTCTCTGACCCAGTGTGTGTGTGTGTGTGTGTGTGTAAAGATGCCCTGGGCTCTCTGACCCAGTGTGTGTGTGTGTGTGTGTGTGTGTAAAGATGTCCTGGGCTCTCTGACCCAGTGTGTGTGTGTGTGTGTGTAAAGATGTCCTGGGCTCTCTGACCCAGTGTGTGTGTGTGTGTGTGTATGTGTAAAGATGTTCTGGGCTCGCTGAACCAGTGTGTGTGTGTGTGTGTGTGTTTGTAAAGATGGTCTGGGCTCTCTGACCCAGTGTGTGTGTGTGTGTGTGTGTAAAGATGCCCTGGGCTCGCTGACCCAGTGTGTGTGTGTGTGTAAAGATGTTCTGGGCTCTCTGACCCAGTGTGTGTGTGTGTGTGTGTGTAAAGATGTCCTGGGCTCGCTGACCCAGTGTGTGTGTGTGTGTGTGTGTGTGTAAAGATGTCCTGGGCTCTCTGACCCAGTTTGTGTGTGTGTGTGTGTGTGTGTGTGTGTGTGTAAAGATGTCCTGGGCTCTCTGACCCAGTGTGTGTGTGTGTGTGTGTGTGTGTGTGTAAAAATGTCCTGGGCTCTCTGACCCAGTGTGTGTGTGTGTGTGTGTGTGTGTGTGTGTGCATGTAAAGATGTCGTGGGCTCTCTGACCCAGTGTGTGTGTGTGTGTATGTGTGCAAAGATGTTCTGAGC
>NC_092726.1:43009769-43027269 GCF_047496885.1 Scyliorhinus torazame | reverse complement strand
ACCCAGTTTGTGTGTGTGTGTGTGTATGTGTAAAGATGTTCTGGGCTCGCTGAACCAGTGTGTGTGTGTGTGTGTGTGTGTGTAAAGATGGTCTGGGCTCTCTGACCCAGTGTGTGTGTGTGTGTGTGTGTAAAGATGTCCTGGGCTCGCTGACCCAGTGTGTGTGTGTGTGTAAAGATGTTCTGGGCTCTCTGACCCAGTGTGTGTGTGTGTGTGTGTGTAAAGATGTCCTGGGCTCGCTGACCCAGTGTGTGTGTGTGTGTGTGTGTGTAAAGATGTCCTGGGCTCGCTGACCCAGTGTGTGTGTGTGTGTGTGTGTGTGTGTAAAGATGTCCTGGGCTTTCTGACCCAGTGTGTGTGTGTGTGTGTGTGTAAAGATGTTCTGGGCTCTCTGACCCAGTGTGTGTGTGTGTGTGTGTGTGTGTAAAGATGTCCTGGGCTCTTGACCCAGTATGTGTGTGTGTGTGTGTGTGTAATGATGTCCTGGGCTCTCTGAACCAGTGTGTGTGTGTGTGTGTGTAAAGATGTCCTGGGCTCTCTGACCCAGTGTGTATGTGTGTGTGTGTAAAGATATTCTGGGCTCGCTGACCCAGTGTGTGTGTGTGTGTGTGTGTGTGTGTGTAAAGATGTCCTGGGCTCTCTGACCCAGTGTGTGTGTGTGTGTGTGTAAAGATGTTCTGCGCTCTCTGACCCAGTGTGTGTGTGTGTGTGTGTGTGTAAAGATGTCCTGGGCTCTCTGACCCAGTGTGTGTGTGTGTGTGTGTAAAGATGTCCTGGGCTCTCTGACCCAGTGTGTGTGTGTGTGTGTGTGTGTAAAGATGTCCTGGGCTCGCTGACCCAGTGTGTCAGTGTGTGTGTGTGTAAAGATGTCCTGGGCTCGCTGACCCAATGTGTGTGTGTGTGTGTGTGTAACGATGTCCTGGGCTTTCTGACCCAGTGTGTGTGTATGTGTGTGTGTGTAAAGATGTTCTGGGCTCTCTGACCCAGTGTGTGTATGTGTGTATGTGTAAAGATGTCCTGGGCTCGCTGACCCATTGTGTGTGTGTGTGTGTGTGTGTAAAGATGTCCTGGGCTCTCTGACCCAGTGTGTGTGTGTGTGTGTGTGTAAAGATGTCCTGGGCTCTCTGACCCAGTGTGTGTGTGTGTGTGTGTGTTTAAAGATGTCCTGGGCTCTCTGACCCAGTGTGTGTGTGTGTGTGTGTAAAGATGTCCAGGGGTCTCTGACCCAGTGTGTGTGTGTGTGTGTGTGTGTGTAAAGATGTCCTGGGCTCGCTGACCCAGTGTGTGTGTGTGTGTGTGTGCAAAGATGTTCTGAGCTCTCTGACCCAATGTGTGTGTGTGTGTGTGTGTGTGTGTGTAAAGATGTTCTGAGCTCTCTGACCCAGTGTGTATGTGTGTGTGTGTAAAGATATTCTGGGCTCGCTGACCCAGTGTGTGTGTGTGTGTGTGTGTGTGTAAAGATGTCCTGGGCTCTCTGACCCAGTGTGTGTGTGTGTGTGTGTGTGTGTAAAGATGTCCTGGGCTCTCTGACCCAGTGTGTGTGTGTGTGTGTGTGTGTAAAGATGCCCTGGGCTCTCTGACCCAGTGTGTGTGTGTGTGTGTGTGTGTGTAAAGATGTCCTGGGCTCTCTGACCCAGTGTGTGTGTGTGTGTGTGTAAAGATGTCCTGGGCTCTCTGACCCAGTGTGTGTGTGTGTGTGTGTATGTGTAAAGATGTTCTGGGCTCGCTGAACCAGTGTGTGTGTGTGTGTGTGTGTTTGTAAAGATGGTCTGGGCTCTCTGACCCAGTGTGTGTGTGTGTGTGTGTGTAAAGATGCCCTGGGCTCGCTGACCCAGTGTGTGTGTGTGTGTAAAGATGTTCTGGGCTCTCTGACCCAGTGTGTGTGTGTGTGTGTGTGTAAAGATGTCCTGGGCTCGCTGACCCAGTGTGTGTGTGTGTGTGTGTGTGTAAAGATGTCCTGGGCTCGCTGACCCAGTGTGTGTGTGTGTGTGTGTGTGTGTAAAGATGTCCTGGGCTTTCTGACCCAGTGTGTGTGTGTGTGTGTGTGTGTGTGTAAAGATGTTCTGGGCTCTCTGACCCAGTGTGTGTGTGTGTGTGTGTGTGTGTGTGTAAAGATGTCCTGGGCTCTTGACCCAGTATGTGTGTGTGTGTGTGTGTGTGTGTAATGATGTCCTGGGCTCTCTGAACCAGTGTGTGTGTGTGTGTGTGTAAAGATGTCCTGGGCTCTCTGACCCAGTGTGTATGTGTGTGTGTGTAAAGATATTCTGGGCTCGCTGACCCAGTGTGTGTGTGTGTGTGTGTGTGTGTGTAAAGATGTCCTGGGCTCTCTGACCCAGTGTGTGTGTGTGTGTGTGTAAAGATGTTCTGCGCTCTCTGACCCAGTGTGTGTGTGTGTGTGTGTGTGTAAAGATGTCCTGGGCTCTCTGACCCAGTGTGTGTGTGTGTGTGTGTAAAGATGTCCTGGGCTCTCTGACCCAGTGTGTGTGTGTGTGTGTGTGTGTAAAGATGTCCTGGGCTCGCTGACCCAGTGTGTCAGTGTGTGTGTGTGTAAAGATGTCCTGGGCTCGCTGACCCAATGTGTGTGTGTGTGTGTGTGTGTGTGTAACGATGTCCTGGGCTTTCTGACCCAGTGTGTGTGTATGTGTGTGTGTGTAAAGATGTTCTGGGCTCTCTGACCCAGTGTGTGTATGTGTGTATGTGTAAAGATGTCCTGGGCTCGCTGACCCATTGGGTGTGTGTGTGTGTGTGTGTAAAGATGTCCTGGGCTCTCTGACCCAGTGTGTGTGTGTGTGTGTGTGTGTGTGTGTAAAGATGTCCTGGGCTCTCTGACCCAGTGTGTGTGTGTGTGTGTGTGTTTAAAGATGTCCTGGGCTCTCTGAGCCAGTGTGTGTGTGTGTGTGTGTAAAGATGTCCAGGGCTCTCTGACCCAGTGTGTGTGTGTGTGTGTGTGTGTAAAGATGTCCTGGGCTCGCTGACCCAGTGTGTGTGTGTGTGTGTGTGCAAAGATGTTCTGAGCTCTCTGACCCAATGTGTGTGTGTGTGTGTGTGTGTGTGTGTAAAGATCTTCTGAGCTCTCTGACCCAGTGTGTATGTGTGTGTGTGTAAAGATATTCTGGGCTCGCTGACCCAGTGTGTGTGTGTGTGTAAAGATGTCCTGGGCTCTCTGACCCAGTGTGTGTGTGTGTGTGTGTGTGTGTGTAAAGATGTCCTGGGCTCTCTGACCCAGTGTGTGTGTGTGTGTGTGTGTAAAGATGCCCTGGGCTCTCTGACCCAGTGTGTGTGTGTGTGTGTGTGTGTAAAGATGTCCTGGGCTCTCTGACCCAGTGTGTGTGTGTGTGTGTGTAAAGATGTCCTGGGCTCTCTGACCCAGTGTGTGTGTGTGTGTGTGTGTAAAGATGCCCTGGGCTCTCTGACCCAGTGTGTGTGTGTGTGTGTGTGTGTGTAAAGATGTCCTGGGCTCTCTGACCCAGTGTGTGTGTGTGTGTGTGTAAAGATGTCCTGGGCTCGCTGACCCAGTGTGTGTGTGTGTGTGTGTGTAAAGATGTCCTGGGCTCTCTGACCCAGTATGTGTGTGTGTGTAAAGATGTCCTGGGCTTGCTGACCCAGTGTGTGTGTGTGTGTGTGTGTGTGTGTAAAGATGTCCTGGGCTCTCTGACCCAGTGTGTGTGTGTGTGTGTGTAAAGATGTCCTGGGCTCGCTGACCCAGTGTGTGTGTGTGTGTGTGTGTGTGTGTGTGTAAAGATGTCCTGGGCTCTCTGACCCAGTCTGTGTGTGTGTGTGTGTGTAAAGATGTCCTGGGCTCTCTGACCCAGTGTGTGTGTGTGTGTGTGTAAAGATGTCCTGGGCTCGCTGACCCAGTGTGTGTGTGTGTGTGTGTGTGTGTAAAGATGTCCTGGGCTCTCTGACCCAGTGTGTGTGTGTGTGTGTGTGTGTGTGTAAAGATGTCCTGGGCTCTCTGACCCAGTGTGTGTGTGTGTGTGTGTGTGTGTAAAAATGTTCTGGGCTCTCTGACCCAGTGTGTGTGTGTGTGTGTGTAAAGATGTCCTGGGCTCGCTGACCCAGTGTGTGTGTGTGTGTGTAAAGATGTTCTGCGCTCTCTGACCCAGTGTGTGTGTGTGTGTGTGTAAAGATGTCCTGGGCTCGCTGACCCAGTGTGTGTGTGTGTGTGTGTGTGTAAAGATGTCCTGGGCTCTCTAACCCAGTGTGTGTGTGTGTGTGTGTAAAGATGTCCTGGGCTCTCTGACCCAGTGTGTGTGTGTGTGTGTGTGTGTGTGTAAAGATGTCCTGGGCTCGCTGACCCAGTGTGTGTGTGTGTGTGTAAAGATGTTCTGCGCTCTCTGACCCAGTGTGTGTGTGTGTGTGTGTAAAGATGTCCTGGGCTCGCTGACCCAGTATGTGTGTGTGTGTAAAGATGTCCTGGGCTCTCTAACCCAGTGTGTGTGTGTTTGTGTGTGTGTGTGTAAAGATGTCCTGGGGTCTCTAACCCAGTGTGTGTGTATGTGTGTGTGTAAAGATGTCCTGGGCTCGCTGACCCAGTGTGTGTGTGTGTGTGTGTGTGTAAAGATGTCCTGGGCTTTCTGACCCAGTGTGTGTGTGTGTGTGTGTGTAAAGATGTTCTGGTCTCTGACCCAGTGTGTGTGTGTGTGTGTAAAAATGTTCTGGGCTCTCTGACCCAGTTTGTGTGTGTGTGTGTGTGTGTGTAAAGATGTCCTGGGCTCTCTGACCCAGTGTCTGTGTGTGTGTGTGCAAAGATGTCCTGGGCTCCATGACCCAGTGTGTTTGTGTGTGTGTGTGTGTGTAAAGATGTCCTGGGCTCTCTGACCCAGTGTGTGTGTGTGTGTAAAGATGTCCTGGCTCTCTGACCCAGTGTGTGTGTATGTGTGTGTGTGTAAAGATGTCCTGGGCTCTCTGACCCAGTGTGTGTGTGTGTGTAAAGATGTCCTGGCTCTCTGACCCAGTGTGTGTGTGTGTGTGTGTGTGTAAAGATGTCCTGGGCTCTCTGACCCAGTGTGTGTGTGTGTGTGTAAAGATGTCCGGTGCTCGCTGACCCAGTGTGTGTGTGTGTGTGTGTGTAAAGATGTCCTGGGCTCTCTGACCCAGTGTGTGTGCGTGTGTGTGTGTAAAGATGTCCTGGGCTCGCTGACCGAATGTGTGTTAGTGTGTCTGTGTGTGTGTGTAAAGATGTCCTGGGCTCGCTGACCCAGTGTGTGTGTGTGTGTAAAGATGTTCTGGGCTTTCTGACCCAGTGTGTGTGTGTGTGTGTGTGTTGGTAAAGATGTCCTGGGCTCGCTGACCCAGTGTGTGTGTGTGTGTAAAGATGTTCTGGGCTTGCTGACCCAGTGTGTGTGTGTCTGTGTGTGTGTGTGAAGATGTTCTGGGCTCTCTGACCCAGTGTGTGTGTGTGTGTGTGTAAATATGTCCTGGGCTCTCTGACCCAGTGTGTGTGTGTGTGAGTGTGTGTAAAGATGTCCTGGGCTCGCTGACCCAGTGTGTGTGTGTGTGTGTCTGTGTGTATGTATGTAGAGATGTCCTGGGCTCGCTGACCCAGTGTGTGTGTGTGTGTGTGTGTGTGTGTAAAGATGTTCTGGGCTTTCTGACCCAGTGTGTGTGTGTGAGTGTGTGTAAAGATGTTCTGGGCTCTCTGACCCAGTGTGTGTGTGTGTGTGTGTAAAGATGTTCTGGGCTCGCTGACCCAGTGTGTGTGTGTGTGTAAAGATGTTCTGGGCTCGCTGACCCAGTGTGTGTGTGTGTGTGTGTGCTAAGATGGTCTGGGCTCTCTGACCCAGTGTGTGTTTGTGTGTGTGTGTAATGATGTTCTGGGCACTCTGACCCAGTGTGTGTGTGTGTGTAAAGATGTCCTGGGCTCGCTGACCCAGTCTGTGTGTGTGTGTGTGTAAAGATGTCCTGGGCTCGCTGACCCAGTGTGTGTGTGTGTGTGTATAAAGATGTCCTGGGCTCGCTGACCCAGTGTGTGTGTGTGTGTGTGTGTGTAAAGATGTCCTGGGCTTTCTGACCCAGTGTGTGTGTGTGTGTGTGTGTGTGTAAAGATGTTCTGGGTTCTCTGACCCAGTGTGTGTGTGTGTGTGTAAAAATGTTCTGGGCTCTCTGACCCAGTGTGTGTGTGTGTGTGTGTGTAAATATGTCCTGGGCTCTCTGACCCAGTGTGTGTGTGTGTGTGTGCAAAGATGTCCTGGGCTCTCTGACCCAGTGTGTTTGTGTGTGTGTGTGTGTGTAAAGATGTCCTGGGCTCTCTGACCCAGTGTGTGTGTGTGTGTGTGTGTGTAAAGATGTCCTGGGCTCGCTGACCCAGTGTGTGTGTGTGTGAAGATGTCCTGGGCTCTCTGACCCACTGTGTGTGTATGTGTGTGTGTGTAAAGATGTCCTGGGCTCGCTGACCCAGTGTGTGTGTGTGTGTAAAGATGTCCTGGGCTCTCTGACCCAGTGTGTGTGTGTGTGTGTAAAGATGTCCGGTGCTCGCTGACCCAGTGTGTGTGTGTGTGTGTGTGTAAAGATGTCCTGGGCTCTCTGACCCAGTGTGTGTGCGTGTGTGTGTGTAAAGATGTCCTGGGCTCGCTGACCGAATGTGTGTTAGTGTGTCTGTGTGTGTGTGTAAAGATGTCCTGGGCTCGCTGACCCAGTGTGTGTGTGTGTGTAAAGATGTTCTGGGCTTTCTGACCCAGTGTGTGTGTGTGTGTGTGTGTTGGTAAAGATGTCCTGGGCTCGCTGACCCAGTGTGTGTGTGTGTGTAAAGATGTTCTGGGCTTGCTGACCCAGTGTGTGTGTGTCTGTGTGTGTGTGTGAAGATGTTCTGGGCTCTCTGACCCAGTGTGTGTGTGTGTGTGTGTAAATATGTCCTGGGCTCTCTGACCCAGTGTGTGTGTGTGTGAGTGTGTGTAAAGATGTCCTGGGCTCGCTGACCCAGTGTGTGTGTGTGTGTGTCTGTGTGTATGTATGTAGAGATGTCCTGGGCTCGCTGACCCAGTGTGTGTGTGTGTGTGTGTGTGTGTGTAAAGATGTTCTGGGCTTTCTGACCCAGTGTGTGTGTGTGAGTGTGTGTAAAGATGTTCTGGGCTCTCTGACCCAGTGTGTGTGTGTGTGTGTGTGTAAAGATGTTCTGGGCTCGCTGACCCAGTGTGTGTGTGTGTGTGTGTGTGTGTGTAAAGATGTTCTGGGCTTTCTGACCCAGTGTGTGTGTGTGAGTGTGTGTAAAGATGTCCTGGGCTCTCTGACCCAGTGTGTGTGTGTGTGTAAAGATGTCCTGGGCTCCCTCACCCAGTGTGTGTGTGTCTGATGCGCTAAGCGTCAAGAACCACAAAGACATGTGAGACTTTAACTCAGGCTTTAATATACTACAAGGGAGGCTTACCCGACACAGCCGACCCCAGACAGAATGGGGCCTGTCCCAGAAGAGGTTCTTATACTGACTCCCGGGGGAGTGGCTAAGGCGGAGCTCTCCGTGGCCAGGTCGGGTTACCTACCAGTGACCGAACCTCTGCAGAGTTACAGTACAATACACAGTATTACAGGGCCACGTTACGCACAACTATTATATACTATGTACAATGGTAGGGAGGTACAGTGGTGTATCACCACTGTGTCTGTGTGTGTGTAAAAATGTCCTGGGCTCGCTGACCCAGTATGTGTGTGTGTGCAAAGATGTCCTGGGCTCTCTAAGCCAGTGTGTGTGTGTTTGTGTGTGTGTGTGTAAAGATGTCCTGGGCTCTCTGACCCAGTGTGTGTGTGTGTGTGTGTAAAGATGTCCTGGGCTCGCTGACCCAGTGTGTGTGTGTGTGTGTATAAAGATGTCCTGGGCTCGCTGACCCAGTGTGTGTGTGTGTGTGTGTGTGTAAAGATGTCCTGGGCTTTCTGACCCAGTGTGTGTGTGTGTGTGTGTGTGTGTAAAGATGTTCTGGGTTCTCTGACCCAGTGTGTGTGTGTGTGTGTAAAAATGTTCTGGGCTCTCTGACCCAGTGTGTGTGTGTGTGTGTGTGTAAATATGTCCTGGGCTCTCTGACCCAGTGTGTGTGTGTGTGTGTGCAAAGATGTCCTGGGCTCTCTGACCCAGTGTGTTTGTGTGTGTGTGTGTGTGTAAAGATGTCCTGGGCTCTCTGACCCAGTGTGTGTGTGTGTGTGTGTGTGTAAAGATGTCCTGGGCTCGCTGACCCAGTGTGTGTGTGTGTGAAGATGTCTTGGGCTCTCTGACCCACTGTGTGTGTATGTGTGTGTGTGTAAAGATGTCCTGGGCTCGCTGACCCAGTGTGTGTGTGTGTGTAAAGATGTCCTGGGCTCTCTGACCCAGTGTGTGTGTGTGTGTGTGTGTGTAAAGATGTCCTGGGCTCTCTGACCCAGTGTGTGTGTGTGTGTGTGTGTGTGTGTGTAAAGATGTCCGGTGCTCGCTGACCCAGTGTGTGTGTGTGTGTGTGTGTGTGTGTAAAGATGTCCTGGGCTCTCTGACCCAGTGTGTGTGCGTGTGTGTGTGTAAAGACGTCCTGGGCTCGCTGACCGAATGTGTGTTAGTGTGTGTGTGTGTTTGTGTAAAGATGTCCTGGGCTCGCTGACCCAGTGTGTGTGTGTAAAGATGTTCTGGGCTTTCTGACCCAGTGTGTGTGTGTGTGTGGGTGTGTGTGTGTGTGTAAAGATGTCCTGGGCTTTCTGACCCAGTGTGTGTGTGTGTGTGTGGGTGTGTAAAGATGTTCTGGGCTCTCTGACCCAGTGTTTGTGTGTGTGTGTAAAAATGTTCTGGGCTCTCTGACCCAGTGTGTGTGTGTGTGTGTGTGTGTAAAGATGTCCTGGGCTCTCTGACCCAGTGTGTGTGTGTGTGTGTGTGTGTGTGTAAAGATGTTCTGGGCTCTCTGACCCAGTGTGTGTGTGTGTGTAAAAATGTCCTGGGCTCTCTGACCCAGTGTGTGTGTGTGTGTGTGTGTAAACATGTCCTGGGCTCTCTGACCCAGTGTGTGTGTGTGTGTGTGTGTGTGTAAAGATGTCCTGGGCTCTCTGACCCAGTGTGTGTGTGTGTGTGTGTGTGTGTATGTAAAGATGCCCTGGGCTCTCTGACCCTGTGTGTGTGTGTAAAGATGTTCTGGGCTCGCTGACCCAGTGTGTGTGTGTGTGTGCAAAGATGTTCTGAGCTCTCTGACCCAGTGTGTGTGTGTGTGTAAATATGTTCAGGGCTCTCTGACCCAGTGTGTGTGTGTGTGTGTGTGTAAAGATGTCCTGGGCTCTCTGACCCAGTGTGTGTGTGTGTAAAGATGTTCTGGGCTCTCTGAACCAGTGTGTGTGTGTGTGTGTGTGTGTAAAGATGTCCTGGGCTCGCTGACCCAGTGTGTGTGTGTGTGTGTGTAAAAATGTTCTGGGCTCTCTGACCCAGTTTGTGTGTGTGTGTGTGTAAAGATGTCCTGGGCTTTCTGACCCAGTGTGTGTGTGTGTGTGTGTGTGTGTGTAAAGATGTCCTGGGCTCGCTGACCCAGTGTGTGTGTGTGTGTGTGTAAAGATGTTCTGGGCTCTCTGACGCAGTGTGTGTGTGTGTGTGTGTGTGTGTGTGTAAAGATGTCCTGGGCTCTCTGACCCAGTGTGTGTGTGTGTGTGTGTGTGTGTGTAAAGATGTCCTGGGCTCTCTGACCCAGTGTGTGTGTGTGTGTGTGTGTGTGTAAAGATGTTCTGGGCTCTCTGACCCAGTGCGTGTGTGTGTGTGTGTGTAAGGATGTCCTGGGTTCTCTGACCAGTGTGTGTGTGTGTGTGTGTGTAAAGATGTCCTGGGCTCGCTGACCCAGTGTGTGTGTGTGTAAAGATGTCCTGGGCTCTCTGATCCAGTGTGTGTATGTGTGTGTGTGTGTGTGTAAAGATGTCCTGGGCTCTCTGACCCAGTGTGTGTGTGTGTAAAGATGTCCTGGGCTCTCTGACCCAGTGTGTGTGTGTGTAAAGATGTCCTGGGCTCTCTGTCCCAGTGTGTGTATGTGTGTGTGTGTGTGTGTGTGTAAAAATGTCCTGGGCTCTCTGACCCAGTGTGTGTATGTGTGTGTGTGTGTGTGTAAAGATGTCCTGGGCTCTCTGACCCAGTGTGTGTGTGTGTGTGTGTGTGTGTAAAGATGTCCTGAGCTCTCTGACCCAGTGTGTGTATGTGTGTGTGTGTGTGTGTAAAGATGTCCTGGGCTCTCTGACCCAGTGTGTGTGTGTGTGTGTGTGTGTAAAGATGTCCTGGGCTCGCTGACCCTGTGTGTGTGTGTGTGTGTGTAAAGATGTTCTGGGCTTTCTGACCCAGTGCGTGAGTGTGTGTGTGTGTAAAGATGTTCTGGGCTCTCTGACCCAGTGTGTGTGTGTGTGTGTGTGTGTGTGTAAAGATGTTCTGGGCTCGCTGACCCAGTGTCTGTGTGTGTGTGTGTGCAAAGATGTTCTGGGCTCTCTGACCCAGTGTGTGTGTGTGTGTGTGTGTAAATATGTTCAGGGCTCTCTGACCCAGTGTGTGTGTGTGTGTGTGTGTGTGTGTAAATATGTTCAGGGCTCTCTGACCCAGTGTGTGTGTGTGTGTGTGTAAAGATGTCCTGGGCTCGCTGACCCAGTGTGTGTGTGTGTGTGTGTGTAAGGATGTCCTGGGCTCTCTGACCCAGTGTGTGTGTGTGTAAAGATGTCCTGGGCTCGCTGACCCAGTGTGTGTGTGTAAAAATGTTCTGGGCTCTCTGACCCAGTGTGTGTGTGTGTGTGTGTGTGTGTGTAAAGATGTCCTGGGCTATCTGACCCAGTGTGTGTGTGTGTGTGTGTGTGTATGTAGAGATGTCCTGGGCTAGCTGACACAGTGTGTGTGTGTGTGTAAAGATGTTCTGGGCTTTCTGACCCAGAGTGTGAGTGTGTGTGTGTGTAAAGATGGTCTGGGCTCTCTGACCCAGTGTGTGTGTGTGTGTGTGTGTGTGTGTGTGTGTAAAGATGTTCTGGGCTCGCTGACCCAGTGTGTGTGTGGGTGTGTGCAAAGATGTTCTGGGCTCTCTGACCCAGTGTGTGTTTGTGTGTGTGTGTAATGATGTTCTGGGCACTCTGACCCAGTGTGTGTGTGTGTGTGTGTGTGTAAAGATGTCCTGGGCTCGCTGACCCAGTGTGTGTGTGTGTGTAAAGATGTCCTGGGCTCGCTGGCCCAGTGTGTGTGTGTGTGTGTGTGTGTGTGTGTGTAAAGATGTCCTGGGCTTTCTGACCCAGTGTGTGTGTGTGTGTGTGTGTGTGTGTAAAGATGTTCTGGGCTCTCTGACCCAGTGTTTGTGTGTGTGTGTAAAAATGTTCTGGGCTCTCTGACCCAGTGTGTGTGTGTGTGTGTGTGTAAAGATGTCCTGGGCTCTCTGACCCAGTGTGTGTGTGTGTAAAGATGTCCTGGGCTCTCTGACCCAGTGTGTGTGTGTGTGTGTGTGTGTGTAAAGATGTCCTGGGCTTTCTGAACCAGTGTGTGTGTGTAAAGCTGTTCTGGGCTCTCTGACCCCGTGTGTGTGTGTAAAGATGTCCTGGGCTCTCTGAACCAGTGTGTGTGTGTGTGTGTGTGTGTGTGTGCGTGTGTGTAAAGATGTCCTGGGCTCTCTGACCAGTGTGTGTGTGTGTGTAAAGATGTCCTGGGCTCGCTGACCCACTGTGTGTGTGTGTGTGTGTGTGTAAAGATGTCCTGGGCTCGCTGACCCAGTGTGTGTGTGTGTGTGTGTGTAAAGATGTCCTGGGCTTTCTGACCCAGTGTGTGTGTGTGTGTGTGTGTGTGTGTGTGTAAAGATGTTCTGGGCTCTCTGACCCAGTGTGTGTGTGTGTGTAAAAATGTTCTGGGCTCTCTGACCCAGTGTGTGTGTGTGTAAAGATGTCCTGGGCTCTCTGAACCAGTGTGTGTGTGTGTGTGTGTGTGTAAAGATGTCCTGGGCTCTTGACCCAGTGTGTGTGTGTGTAAAGATGTCCTGGTCTCTCTGAACCAGTGTGTGTGTGTGTGTGTGTGTAAAGATGTCCTGGGCTCTCTGACCCAGTGTGTGTGTGTGTGTAAAGATGTTCTGGGGTCGCTGACCCAGTGTGTGTGTGTGTGTGTGTGTGTGTGTGTAAAGATGTCCTGAGCTCTCTGACCCAGTGTGTGTGTGTGTGTGTAAAGATGTCCTTGTCTCGCTGACCCAGTGTGTGTGTGTGTGTGTGTGTGTAAAGATGTCCTGGGCTCGCTGACCCAGTGTGTGTGTGTGTGTGTGTGTGTGTGTGTAAAGATGTCCTGGGCTCGCTGACCCAGTGTATGTGTGTGTGTGTGTGTGTGTGTGTAAAAATGTCCTGGGCTTTCTGACCCAGTGTGTGTGTGTGTAAAGATGTTCTGGGCTCTCTGACCCAGTGTGTGTGTGTGTGTAAAGATGTCCTGGGCTCTCTGACCCAGTGTGTGTGTGTGTGTGTGTGTCAAGATGTCCTGGGCTCTCTGACCCAGTGTGTGTGTGTGTGTGTGTGTGTGTGTAAAGATGTCCTGGGCTCTCTGACCCAGTGTGCGTGTGCGTGTGTGTGTGTGTAAAGATGTCCTGGGCTCTCTGACCCAGTGTGTGTGTGTGTGTGAAGATGTCCTGGGCTCTCTGACCCAGTGTGTGTGTGTGTGTGTGTGTGTAAAGATGTCCTGGGCTCTCTGACGCAGTGTGTGTGTGTGTGTGTGTGTGTGTAAAGATGTTCTGGGCTCTCTGACCCCGTGTGTGTGTGTGTGTGTGTGTGTGTGTAAAAATGTCCTGGGCTCTCTGACCCAGTGTGTGTGTGTGTGTGTGTAAAGATGCCCTGGGCTCTCTGACCCAGTGTGTGTGTGTAAAGATGTTCTGGGGTCGCTGACCCAGTGTGTGTGTGTGTGTGCAAAGATGTTCTGAGCTCTCTGACCCAGTGTGTGTGTGTGTGTGTGTGGGTGTGTGTAAATATGTTCAGGGCTCTCTGACCCAGTGTGTGTGTGTGTGTGTGTGTGTGTGTAAAGATGTCCTGGGCTCTCTGACCCAGTGTGTGTGTGTGTAAAGATGTCCTGGGCTCGCTGACCCAGTGTGTGTGTGTGTGTGTGTAAAAATGTTCTGGGCTCTCTGACCCAGTGTGTGTGTGTGTGTGTGTGTAAAGATGTCCTGGGCTTTCTGACCCAGTGTGTGTGTGTGTGTGTGTGTGTGTGTGTGTAAAGATGTCCTGGGCTCGCTGACCCAGTGTGTGTGTGTGTGTGTGTGTAAAGATGTCCTGGGCTCTCTGACCCAGTGTGTGTGTGTGTGTGTGTGTGTGTGTAAAGATGTCCTGGGCTCTCTGACCCAGTGTGTGTGTGTGTGTGTGTGTGTGTGTAAAGATGTTCTGGGCTCTCTGACCCAGTGCGTGTGTGTGTGTGTGTGTGTGTAAAGATGTCCTGGGTTCTCTGACCAGTGTGTGTGTGTGTGTGTGTAAAGATGTCCTGGGCTCTCTGACCCAGTCTGTGTGTGTGTGTGTGTGTGTGTGTGTGTGTGTAAAGATGTCCTGGGCTCGCTGACCCAGTGTGTGTGTGTGTGTGTGTGTGTAAAGATGTCCTGGGCTCGCTGACCCAGTGTGTGTGTGTGTAAAGATGTCCTGGGCTCTCTGACCCAGTGTGTGTATGTGTGTGTGTGTGTGTGTAAAGATGTCCTGGGCTCTCTGACCCAGTGTGTGTGTGTGTAAAGATGTCCTGGGCTCTCTGACCCAGTGTGTGTGTGTGTAAAGATGTCCTGGGCTCTCTGTCCCAGTGAGTGTGTGTGTGTGTAAAAATGTCCTGGGCTCTCTGACCCAGTGTGTGTATGTGTGTAAAGATGTCCTGGGCTCTCTGACCCAGTGTGTGTGTGTGTGTGTGTGTGTGTGTAAAGATGTCCTGAGCTCTCTGACCCAGTGTGTGTATGTGTGTGTGTGTGTGTGTAAAGATGTCCTGGGCTCTCTGACCCAGTGTGTGTGTGTGTGTGTGTGTGTGTAAAGATGTCCTGGGCTCGCTGACCCTGTGTGTGTGTGTGTGTGTGTGTGTGTGTGTGTAAAGATGTTCTGGGCTTTCTGACCCAGTGCGTGAGTGTGTGTGTGTGTAAAGATGTTCTGGGCTCTCTGACCCAGTGTGTGTGTGTGTGTGTGTGTGTGTGTGTGTGTAAAGATGTTCTGGGCTCGCTGACCCAGTGTGTGTGTGTGTGTGTGCAAAGATGTTCTGGGCTCTCTGACCCAGTGTGTGTGTGTGTGTGTGTAAATATGTTCAGGGCTCTCTGACCCAGTGTGTGTGTGTGTGTGTGTGTGTGTAAAGATGTCCTGGGCTCGCTGACCCAGTGTGTGTGTGTGTGTGTGTGTGTAAGGATATCCTGGGCTCTCTGACCCAGTGTGTGTGTGTGTAAAGATGTCCTGGGCTCACTGACCCAGTGTGTGTGTGTGTAAAGATGTCCTGGGCTCGCTGACCCAGTGTGTGTGTGTGTGTGGGTGTGTGTGTGTGTGTAAAGATGTCCTGGGCTTTCTGACCCAGTGTGTGTGTGTGTGTGGGTGTGTAAAGATGTTCTGGGCTCTCTGACCCAGTGTTTGTGTGTGTGTGTAAAAATGTTCTGGGCTCTCTGACCCAGTGTGTGTGTGTGTGTGTGTGAAAAGATGTCCTGGGCTCTGTGACCCAGTGTGTGGGTGTGTGTAAAGATGTCCTGGGCTCTCTGACCCAGTGTGTGTGTGTGTGTGTGTGTGAAAAGATGTCCTGGGCTCTCTGACCCAGTGTGTGGGTGTGTGTAAAGATGTTCTGGGCTTTCTGACCCAGTGTGTGTGTGTAAAGATGTCCTGGGCTCTCTGACCCAGTGTGTGTGTGTGTGTGTGTAAAGATGTCCTGGGCTCTCTGACCCAGTGTGTGTGTGTGTGTGTGTGTAAAGATGTTCTGGGCTCTCTGACCCAGTGCGTGTGTGTGTGTGTGTGTAAGGATGTCCTGGGCTCTCTGACCAGTGTGTGTGTGTGTGTGTGTGTGTGTAAAGATGTCCTGGGCTCTCTGACCCAGTGTGTGTGTGTGTGTGTGTGTGTGTAAAAATGTCCTGGGCTCGCTGACCCAGTGTGTGTGTGTGTGTGTGTGTAAAGATGTCCTGGGCTGGCTGACCCAGTGTGTGTGTGTGTGTGTGTGTGTAAAGATGTCCTGGGCTTTCTGACCCAGTGTGTATGTGTGTGTGTGTGTAAAGATGTTCTGGGCTCTCTGACCCAGTGTGTGTGTGTGTGTGTGTGTGTGTGTAAAGATGTCCTGGGCTCTTGACCCAGTGTGTGTGTGTGTAAAGATGTTCTGGGCTCTCTGACCCAGTGTGTGTGTGTGTGTAAAGATGTCCTGGGCTGTCTGACCCAGTGTGTTTGTGTGTGTGTGTGTGTGTAAAGATGTCCTGGGCTCGCTGACCCTGTGTGTGTGTGTGTGTGTGTATGTAGAGATGTCCTGGGCTCGCTGACCCAGTGTGTGTGTGTGTGTAAAGATGTTCTGGGCTTTCTGACCCAGTGTGTGAGTGTGTGTGTGTGTAAAGATGGTCTGGGCTCTCTGACCCAGTGTGTGTGTGTGTGTGTGTGTGTGTGTGTGTGTAAAGATGTTCTGGGCTCGCTGACCCAGTGTGTGTGTGTGTGTGTGCAAAGATGTTCTGGGCTCTCTGACCCAGTGTGTGTTTGTGTGTGTGTGTAATGATGTTCTGGGCACTCTGACCCAGTGTGTGTGTGTGTGTGTGTGTGTGTAAAGATGTCCTGGGCTCGCTGACCCAGTGTGTGTGTGTGTTTGTAAAGATGTCCTGGGCTCGCTGGCCCAGTGTGTGTGTGTGTGTGTGTGTGTGTGTAAAGATGTCCTGGGCTCGCTGACCCAGTGTATGTGTGTGTGTGTGTGTGTGTGTGTAAAAATGTCCTGGGCTTTCTGACCCAGTGTGTGTGTGTGTAAAGATGTTCTGGGCTCTCTGACCCAGTGTGTGTGTGTGTGTAAAGATGTCCTGGGCTCTCTGACCCAGTGTGTGTGTGTGTGTGTGTGTCAAGATGTCCTGGGCTCTCTGACCCAGTGTGTGTGTGTGTGTGTGTGTGTGTGTAAAGATGTCCTGGGCTCTCTGACCCAGTGTGCGTGTGCGTGTGTGTGTGTGTAAAGATGTCCTGGGCTCTCTGACCCAGTGTGTGTGTGTGTGTGAAGATGTCCTGGGCTCTCTGACCCAGTGTGTGTGTGTGTGTGTGTGTGTAAAGATGTCCTGGGCTCTCTGACGCAGTGTGTGTGTGTGTGTGTGTGTGTGTAAAGATGTTCTGGGCTCTCTGACCCCGTGTGTGTGTGTGTGTGTGTGTGTGTGTAAAAATGTCCTGGGCTCTCTGACCCAGTGTGTGTGTGTGTGTGTGTAAAGATGCCCTGGGCTCTCTGACCCAGTGTGTGTGTGTAAAGATGTTCTGGGGTCGCTGACCCAGTGTGTGTGTGTGTGTGCAAAGATGTTCTGAGCTCTCTGACCCAGTGTGTGTGTGTGTGTGTGTGGGTGTGTGTAAATATGTTCAGGGCTCTCTGACCCAGTGTGTGTGTGTGTGTGTGTGTGTGTAAAGATGTCCTGGGCTCTCTGACCCAGTGTGTGTGTGTGTAAAGATGTCCTGGGCTCGCTGACCCAGTGTGTGTGTGTGTGTGTGTAAAAATGTTCTGGGCTCTCTGACCCAGTGTGTGTGTGTGTGTGTGTGTAAAGATGTCCTGGGCTTTCTGACCCAGTGTGTGTGTGTGTGTGTGTGTGTGTGTGTGTAAAGATGTCCTGGGCTCGCTGACCCAGTGTGTGTGTGTGTGTGTGTGTGTGTGTAAAGATGTCCTGGGCTCTCTGACCCAGTGTGTGTGTGTGTGTGTGTGTGTGTGTAAAGATGTCCTGGGCTCTCTGACCCAGTGTGTGTGTGTGTGTGTGTGTGTGTGTAAAGATGTTCTGGGCTCTCTGACCCAGTGCGTGTGTGTGTGTGTGTGTGTGTAAAGATGTCCTGGGTTCTCTGACCAGTGTGTGTGTGTGTGTGTGTAAAGATGTCCTGAGCTCTCTGACCCAGTCTGTGTGTGTGTGTGTGTGTGTGTGTGTGTGTGTAAAGATGTCCTGGGCTCGCTGACCCAGTGTGTGTGTGTGTGTGTGTGTGTAAAGATGTCCTGGGCTCGCTGACCCAGTGTGTGTGTGTGTAAAGATGTCCTGGGCTCTCTGACCCAGTGTGTGTATGTGTGTGTGTGTGTGTGTAAAGATGTCCTGGGCTCTCTGACCCAGTGTGTGTGTGTGTAAAGATGTCCTGGGCTCTCTGACCCAGTGTGTGTGTGTGTAAAGATGTCCTGGGCTCTCTGTCCCAGTGAGTGTGTGTGTGTGTAAAAATGTCCTGGGCTCTCTGACCCAGTGTGTGTATGTGTGTAAAGATGTCCTGGGCTCTCTGACCCAGTGTGTGTGTGTGTGTGTGTGTGTGTGTAAAGATGTCCTGAGCTCTCTGACCCAGTGTGTGTATGTGTGTGTGTGTGTGTGTAAAGATGTCCTGGGCTCTCTGACCCAGTGTGTGTGTGTGTGTGTGTGTGTGTAAAGATGTCCTGGGCTCGCTGACCCTGTGTGTGTGTGTGTGTGTGTGTGTG
>NC_092726.1:43002269-43007269 GCF_047496885.1 Scyliorhinus torazame | reverse complement strand
CTTGACCCAGTGTGTGTGTGTGTAAAGATGTCCTGGTCTCTCTGAATCAGTGTGTGTGTGTGTGTGTGTGTAAAGATGTCCTGGGCTCTCTAACCCAGTGTGTGTGTGTGTGTAAAGATGTTCTGGGGTCGCTGACCCAGTGTGTGTGTGTGTGTGTGTGTTTTTGTGTGTAAAGATGTCCTGAGCTCTCTGACCCAGTGTGTGTGTGTGTGTGTAAAGATGTCCTGGTCTCGCTGACCCAGTCTGTGTGTGTGTGTGTGTGTGTAAAGATGTCCTGGGCTCGCTGACCCAGTATGTGTGTGTGTGTAAAGATGTCCTGGGCTCGCTGACCCAGTGTATGTGTGTGTGTGTGTGTGTGTGTGTAAAAATGTCCTGGGCTTTCTGACCCAGTGTGTGTGTATGTGTGTGTGTGTAAAGATGTTCTGGGCTCTCTGACCCAGTGTGTGTGTGTGTGTAAAGATGTCCTGGGCTCTCTGACCCAGTGTGTGTGTGTGTGTGTGTCAAGATGTCCTGGGCTCTCTGACCCAGTGTGTGTGTGTGTGTGTGTGTGTGTAAAGATGTCCTGGGCTCTCTGACCCAGTGTGCGTGTGCGTGTGTGTGTGTGTAAAGATGTCCTGGGCTCTCTGACCCAGTGTGTGTGTGTGTGTAAAGATGTCCTGGGCTCTCTGACCCAGTGTGTGTGTGTGTGTGTGTGTGTGTAAAGATGTCCTGGGCTCTCTGACCCCGTGTGTGTGTGTGTGTGTGTGTGTGTGTAAAGATGTCCTGGGATCTCTGACCCAGTGTGTGTGTGTGTGTGTGTGTGTGTGTGTGTGTAAAGATGTCCTGGGCTCTCTGACCCAGTGTGTGTGTGTGTGTGTGTAAAGATGTCCTGGGCTCTCTGACCCAGTGTGTGTGTGTGTGTGTGTGTGTGTGTGTGTGTGGAATGATGTTCTGGGCTCTCTGACCCAGTGTGTGTGTGTAAAGATGTTCTGGGCTCGCTGACCCAGTGTGTGTGTGTGTGTGTGTGCAAAGATGATCTGGGCTCTCTGACCCAGTGTGTGTGTGTGTGTGTGTGTGTAAAGATGTTCGGGGCTCTCTGACCCAGTGTGTGTGTGTGTGTGTGTGTGTGTGTGTAAAGAAGTCTTGGGCCTGCTGACCCAGTGTGTGTGTGTGTGTGTAAAGATGTCCTGGGCTCTCTGACCCAGTGTGTGTGTGTGTGTGTGTGTGTAAAGATGTCCTGGGCTCGCTGACCCAGTGTGTGTGTGTGTGTGTGTGTAAAGATGTCCTGGGCTTTCTGACCCAGTGTGTGTGTGTAAAGATGTTCTGGGCTCTCTGACCCAGTGTGTGTGTGTGTGTAAAGATGTTCTGGGCTCTCTGACCCAGTGCGTGTGTGTGTGTAAAGATGTCCTGGGCTCTCTGACCCAGTGTGTGTGTGTAAAGATGTCCTGGGCTCTCTGACCCAGTGTGTGTGTGTGTGTGTGTGTGTGTAAAGATGTTCTGGGCTCTCTGACCCAGTGTGTGTGTGTGTGTGTGTGTAAGGATGTCCTGGGCTCTCTGACCAGTGTGTGTGTGTGTGTGTGTGTGTGTGTAAAGATGTTCTGGGCTCTCTGACCCAGTGCGTGTGTGTGTGTGTGTGTAAGGATGTCCTGGGCTCTCTGACCCAGTGTGTGTGTGTAAAGATGTTCTGGGCTCTCTGACCCAGTGCGTGTGTGTGTGTGTGTGTAAGGATGTCCTGGGCTCTCTGACCAGTGTGTGTGTGTGTGTGTGTGTAAAGATGTCCTGGGCTCGCTGACCCAGTGTGTGTGTGTGTGTGTGTGTAAAGATGTCCTGGGCTCGCTGACCCAGTGTGTGTGTGTGTGTGTGTGTGTAAAGATGTCCTGGGCTTTCTGACCCATTGTGTATGTGTGTGTGTGTGTAAAGATGTTCTGGGCTCTCAGACCCAGTGTGTGTGTGTGTGTGTGTGTGTGTGTAAAAATGTTCTGGGCTCTCTGACCCAGTGTGTGTGTGTGTGTGTGTGTGTGTGTGTAAAAATGTTCTGGGCTCTCTGACCCAGTGTGTGTGTGTGTGTGTGTAAAGATGTCCTAGGCTCTTGACCCAGTGTGTGTGTGTGTAAAGATGTTCTGGGCTCTCTGACCCAGTGTGTGTGTGTGTGTAAAGATGTTCTGGGCTTTCTGACCCAGTGCGTGAGTGTGTGTGTGTGTAAAGATGTTCTCGGCTCTCTGACCCAGTGTGTGTGTGTGTGTGTGTGTGTGTGTGTGTGTGTAAAGATGTTCTGGGCTCGCTGACCCAGTGTGTGTGTGTGTGTGTGTGTGCAAAGATGTTCTGGGCTCTCTGACCCAGTGTGTGTGTGTGTGTGTGTGTAAATATGTTCAGGGCTCTCTGACCCAGTGTGTGTGTGTGTGTGTGTGTGTAAAGATGTCCTGGGCTCGCTGACCCAGTGTGTGTGTGTGTGTGTGTGTGTGTAAGGATGTCCTGGGCTCTCTGACCCAGTGTGTGTGTGTGTAAAGATGTCCTGGGCTCACTGACCCAGTCTGTGTGTGTGTAAAGATGTCCTGGGCTCGCTGACCCAGTGTGTGTGTGTGTGTGGGTGTGTGGGTGTGTGTAAAGATGTCCTGGGCTTTCTGACCCAGTGTGTGTGTGTGTGTGGGTGTGTAAAGATGTTCTGGGCTCTCTGACCCAGTGTTTGTGTGTGTGTGTAAAAATGTTCTGGGCTCTCTGACCCAGTGTGTGTGTGTGTGTGTGTGAAAAGATGTCCTGGGCTCTCTGACCCAGTGTGTGGGTGTGTGTAAAGATGTCCTGGGCTCTCTGACCCAGTGTGTGTGTGTGTGTGTGTGTGAAAAGATGTCCTGGGCTCTCTGACCCAGTGTGTGGGTGTGTGTAAAGATGTTCTGGGCTTTCTGACCCAGTGTGTGTGTGTAAAGATGTCCTGGGCTCTCTGACCCAGTGTGTGTGTGTGTGTGTGTGTAAAGATGTCCTGGGCTCTCTGACCCAGTGTGTGTGTGTGTGTGTGTAAAGATGTTCTGGGCTCTCTGACCCAGTGCGTGTGTGTGTGTGTGTGTAAAGATGTCCTGGGCTCTCTGACCCAGTGTGTGTGTGTGTGTAAAGATGTCCTGGGCTCGCTGACCCAGTGTGTGTGTGTGTGTGTGTGTAAACATGTCCTGGGCTCGCTGACCCAGTGTGTGTGTGTGTGTGTGTGTGTAAAGATGTCCTGGGCTTTCTGACCCAGTGTGTATGTGTGTGTGTGTGTAAAGATGTTCTGGGCTCTCTGACCCAGTGTGTGTGTGTGTGTGTGTGTGTGTGTGTGTAAAGATGTCCTGGGCTCTTGACCCAGTGTGTGTGTGTGTAAAGATGTTCTGGGCTCTCTGACCCAGTGTGTGTGTGTGTGTAAAGATGTCCTGGGCTGTCTGACCCAGTGTGTTTGTGTGTGTGTGTGTGTGTAAAGATGTCCTGGGCTCGCTGACCCTGTGTGTGTGTGTGTGTGTGTGTCTGTAGAGATGTCCTGGGCTCGCTGACCCAGTGTGTGTGTGTGTGTAAAGATGTTCTGGGCTTTCTGACCCAGTGTGTGAGTGTGTGTGTGTGTAAAGATGGTCTGGGCTCTCTGACCCAGTGTGTGTGTGTGTGTGTGTGTAAAGATGTTCTGGGCTCGCTGACCCAGTGTGTGTGTGTGTGTGTGCAAAGATGTTCTGGGCTCTCTGACCCAGTGTGTGTTTGTGTGTGTGTGTAATGATGTTCTGGGCACTCTGACCCAGTGTGTGTGTGTGTGTGTGTGTGTGTGTAAAGATGTCCTGGGCTCGCTGACCCAGTGTGTGTGTGTGTAAAGATGTCCTGGGCTCGCTGGCCCAGTGTGTGTGTGTGTGTGTGTGTGTAAAGATGTCCTGGGCTTTCTGACCCAGTGTGTGTGTGTGTGTGTGTGTGTGTGTAAAGATGTTCTGGGCTCTCTGACCCAGTGTTTGTGTGTGTGTGTAAAAATGTTCTGGGCTCTCTGACCCAGTGTGTGTGTGTGTGTGTGTGTAAAGATGTCCTGGGCTCTCTGACCCAGTGTGTGTGTGTGTAAAGATGTCCTGGGCACTCTGACCCAGTGTGTGTGTGTGTGTGCGTGTGTGTAAAGATGTCCTGGGCTTTCTGAACCAGTGTGTGTGTGTAAAGCTGTTCTGGGCTCTCTGACCCCGTGTGTGTGTGTAAAGATGTCCTGGGCTCTCTGAACCAGTGTGTGTGTGTGTGTGTGTGTGTGTGTGCGTGTGTGTAAAGATGTCCTGGGCTCTCTGACCAGTGTGTGTGTGTAAAGATGTCCTGGGCTCGCTGACCCAGTGTGTGTGTGTGTGTGTGTGTAAAGATGTCCTGGGCTCGCTGACCCAGTGTGTGTGTGTGTGTGTGTAAAGATGTCCTGGGCTTTCTGACCCAGTGTGTGTGTGTGTGCGTGTGTGTGTGTGTAAAGATGTTCTGGGCTCTCTGACCCAGTGTGTGTGTGTGTGTGTGTAAAAATGTTCTGGGCTCTCTGACCCAGTGTGTGTGTGTGTAAAGATGTCCTGGGCTCTCTGAACCAGTGTGTGTGTGTGTGTGTGTGTGTAAAGATGTCCTGGGCTCTTGACCCAGTGTGTGTGTGTGTAAAGATGTCCTGGTCTCTCTGAACCAGTGTGTGTGTGTGTGTGTGTGTAAAGATGTCCTGGGCTCTCTAACCCAGTGTGTGTGTGTGTGTAAAGATGTTCTGGGGTCGCTGACCCAGTGTGTGTGTGTGTGTGTGTGTGTGTTTTTGTGTGTAAAGATGTCCTGAGCTCTCTGACCCAGTGTGTGTGTGTGTGTGTAAAGATGTCCTGGTCTCGCTGACCCAGTGTGTGTGTGTGTGTGTGTGTAAAGATGTCCTGGGCTCGCTGACCCAGTGTGTGTGTGTGTGTGTGTGTGTAAAGATGTCCTGGGCTCGCTGACCCAGTGTATGTGTGTGTGTGTGTGTAAAAATGTCCTGGGCTTTCTGACCCAGTGTGTGTGTATGTGTGTGTGTGTAAAGATGTCCTGGGCTCTCTGAC
>NC_092726.1:42937269-42997269 GCF_047496885.1 Scyliorhinus torazame | reverse complement strand
TGTGTGTGTGTGTGTGTAAAGATGTCCTGGGCTTTCTGACCCAGTGTGTGTGTGTAAAGATGTTCTGGGCTCTCTGACCCAGTGTGTGTGTGTGTGTAAAGATGTTCTGGGCTCTCTGACCCAGTGCGTGTGTGTGTGTAAAGATGTCCTGGGCTCTCTGACCCAGTGTGTGTGTGTAAAGATGTCCTGGGCTCTCTGACCCAGTGTGTGTGTGTGTGTGTGTGTGTGTAAAGATGTTCTGGGCTCTCTGACCCAGTGTGTGTGTGTGTGTGTGTGTAAGGATGTCCTGGGCTCTCTGACCAGTGTGTGTGTGTGTGTGTGTGTGTGTGTAAAGATGTTCTGGGCTCTCTGACCCAGTGCGTGTGTGTGTGTGTGTGTAAGGATGTCCTGGGCTCTCTGACCCAGTGTGTGTGTGTAAAGATGTTCTGGGCTCTCTGACCCAGTGCGTGTGTGTGTGTGTGTGTAAGGATGTCCTGGGCTCTCTGACCAGTGTGTGTGTGTGTGTGTGTGTAAAGATGTCCTGGGCTCGCTGACCCAGTGTGTGTGTGTGTGTGTGTGTAAAGATGTCCTGGGCTCGCTGACCCAGTGTGTGTGTGTGTGTGTGTGTGTGTAAAGATGTCCTGGGCTTTCTGACCCATTGTGTATGTGTGTGTGTGTGTAAAGATGTTCTGGGCTCTCAGACCCAGTGTGTGTGTGTGTGTGTGTGTGTGTGTGTAAAAATGTTCTGGGCTCTCTGACCCAGTGTGTGTGTGTGTGTGTGTGTGTGTGTAAAAATGTTCTGGGCTCTCTGACCCAGTGTGTGTGTGTGTGTGTGTAAAGATGTCCTAGGCTCTTGACCCAGTGTGTGTGTGTGTAAAGATGTTCTGGGCTCTCTGACCCAGTGTGTGTGTGTGTGTAAAGATGTTCTGGGCTTTCTGACCCAGTGCGTGAGTGTGTGTGTGTGTAAAGATGTTCTCGGCTCTCTGACCCAGTGTGTGTGTGTGTGTGTGTGTGTGTGTGTGTGTAAAGATGTTCTGGGCTCGCTGACCCAGTGTGTGTGTGTGTGTGTGTGTGCAAAGATGTTCTGGGCTCTCTGACCCAGTGTGTGTGTGTGTGTGTGTGTAAATATGTTCAGGGCTCTCTGACCCAGTGTGTGTGTGTGTGTGTGTGTGTAAAGATGTCCTGGGCTCGCTGACCCAGTGTGTGTGTGTGTGTGTGTGTGTAAGGATGTCCTGGGCTCTCTGACCCAGTGTGTGTGTGTGTAAAGATGTCCTGGGCTCACTGACCCAGTCTGTGTGTGTGTAAAGATGTCCTGGGCTCGCTGACCCAGTGTGTGTGTGTGTGTGGGTGTGTGGGTGTGTGTAAAGATGTCCTGGGCTTTCTGACCCAGTGTGTGTGTGTGTGTGGGTGTGTAAAGATGTTCTGGGCTCTCTGACCCAGTGTTTGTGTGTGTGTGTAAAAATGTTCTGGGCTCTCTGACCCAGTGTGTGTGTGTGTGTGTGTGAAAAGATGTCCTGGGCTCTCTGACCCAGTGTGTGGGTGTGTGTAAAGATGTCCTGGGCTCTCTGACCCAGTGTGTGTGTGTGTGTGTGTGTGAAAAGATGTCCTGGGCTCTCTGACCCAGTGTGTGGGTGTGTGTAAAGATGTTCTGGGCTTTCTGACCCAGTGTGTGTGTGTAAAGATGTCCTGGGCTCTCTGACCCAGTGTGTGTGTGTGTGTGTGTGTAAAGATGTCCTGGGCTCTCTGACCCAGTGTGTGTGTGTGTGTGTGTAAAGATGTTCTGGGCTCTCTGACCCAGTGCGTGTGTGTGTGTGTGTGTAAAGATGTCCTGGGCTCTCTGACCCAGTGTGTGTGTGTGTGTAAAGATGTCCTGGGCTCGCTGACCCAGTGTGTGTGTGTGTGTGTGTGTAAACATGTCCTGGGCTCGCTGACCCAGTGTGTGTGTGTGTGTGTGTGTGTAAAGATGTCCTGGGCTTTCTGACCCAGTGTGTATGTGTGTGTGTGTGTAAAGATGTTCTGGGCTCTCTGACCCAGTGTGTGTGTGTGTGTGTGTGTGTGTGTGTGTAAAGATGTCCTGGGCTCTTGACCCAGTGTGTGTGTGTGTAAAGATGTTCTGGGCTCTCTGACCCAGTGTGTGTGTGTGTGTAAAGATGTCCTGGGCTGTCTGACCCAGTGTGTTTGTGTGTGTGTGTGTGTGTAAAGATGTCCTGGGCTCGCTGACCCTGTGTGTGTGTGTGTGTGTGTGTATGTAGAGATGTCCTGGGCTCGCTGACCCAGTGTGTGTGTGTGTGTAAAGATGTTCTGGGCTTTCTGACCCAGTGTGTGAGTGTGTGTGTGTGTAAAGATGGTCTGGGCTCTCTGACCCAGTGTGTGTGTGTGTGTGTGTGTAAAGATGTTCTGGGCTCGCTGACCCAGTGTGTGTGTGTGTGTGTGCAAAGATGTTCTGGGCTCTCTGACCCAGTGTGTGTTTGTGTGTGTGTGTAATGATGTTCTGGGCACTCTGACCCAGTGTGTGTGTGTGTGTGTGTGTGTGTGTAAAGATGTCCTGGGCTCGCTGACCCAGTGTGTGTGTGTGTGTGTAAAGATGTCCTGGGCTCGCTGGCCCAGTGTGTGTGTGTGTGTGTGTGTGTAAAGATGTCCTGGGCTTTCTGACCCAGTGTGTGTGTGTGTGTGTGTGTGTGTGTAAAGATGTTCTGGGCTCTCTGACCCAGTGTTTGTGTGTGTGTGTAAAAATGTTCTGGGCTCTCTGACCCAGTGTGTGTGTGTGTGTGTGTGTAAAGATGTCCTGGGCTCTCTGACCCAGTGTGTGTGTGTGTAAAGATGTCCTGGGCACTCTGACCCAGTGTGTGTGTGTGTGTGCGTGTGTGTAAAGATGTCCTGGGCTTTCTGAACCAGTGTGTGTGTGTAAAGCTGTTCTGGGCTCTCTGACCCCATGTGTGTGTGTAAAGATGTCCTGGGCTCTCTGAACCAGTGTGTGTGTGTGTGTGTGTGTGTGTGTGCGTGTGTGTAAAGATGTCCTGGGCTCTCTGACCAGTGTGTGTGTGTAAAGATGTCCTGGGCTCGCTGACCCAGTGTGTGTGTGTGTGTGTGTGTAAAGATGTCCTGGGCTCGCTGACCCAGTGTGTGTGTGTGTGTGTGTAAAGATGTCCTGGGCTTTCTGACCCAGTGTGTGTGTGTGTGTGTGTGCGTGTGTGTGTGTGTAAAGATGTTCTGGGCTCTCTGACCCAGTGTGTGTGTGTGTGTGTGTAAAAATGTTCTGGGCTCTCTGACCCAGTGTGTGTGTGTGTAAAGATGTCCTGGGCTCTCTGAACCAGTGTGTGTGTGTGTGTGTGTGTGTAAAGATGTCCTGGGCTCTTGACCCAGTGTGTGTGTGTGTAAAGATGTCCTGGTCTCTCTGAACCAGTGTGTGTGTGTGTGTGTGTGTAAAGATGTCCTGGGCTCTCTAACCCAGTGTGTGTGTGTGTGTAAAGATGTTCTGGGGTCGCTGACCCAGTGTGTGTGTGTGTGTGTGTGTGTGTTTTTGTGTGTAAAGATGTCCTGAGCTCTCTGACCCAGTGTGTGTGTGTGTGTGTAAAGATGTCCTGGTCTCGCTGACCCAGTGTGTGTGTGTGTGTGTGTGTAAAGATGTCCTGGGCTCGCTGACCCAGTGTGTGTGTGTGTGTGTGTGTGTAAAGATGTCCTGGGCTCGCTGACCCAGTGTATGTGTGTGTGTGTGTGTAAAAATGTCCTGGGCTTTCTGACCCAGTGTGTGTGTATGTGTGTGTGTGTAAAGATGTCCTGGGCTCTCTGACCCAGTGTGTGTGTGTGTGTGTGTGTCAAGATGTCCTGGGCTCTCTGACCCAGTGTGTGTGTGTGTGTGTGTAAAGATGTCCTGGGCTCTCTGACCCAGTGTGCGTGTGCGTGTGTGTGTGTGTAAAGATGTCCTGGGCTCTCTGACCCAGTGTGTGTGTGTGTGTAAAGATGTCCTGGGCTCTCTGACCCAGTGTGTGTGTGTGTGTGTGTGTGTGTGTATAGATGTCCTGGGATCTCTGACCCAGTGTGTGTGTGTGTGTGTGTGTGTGTGTGTAAAGATGTCCTGGGCTCTCTGACCCAGTGTGTGTGTGTGTGTGTAAAGATGTCCTGGGCTCTCTGACCCAGTGTGTGTGTGTGTGTGTGTGTGTGTGTGTGTGGAATGATGTTCTGGGCTCTCTGACCCAGTGTGTGTGTGTAAAGATGTTCTGGGCTCGCTGACCCAGTGTGTGTGTGTGTGTGTGTGTGCAAAGATGATCTGGGCTCTCTGACCCAGTGTGTGTGTGTGTGTGTGTGTGTAAAGATGTTCGGGGCTCTCTGACCCAGTGTGTGTGTGTGTGTGTGTGTGTAAAGAAGTCCTGGGCCTGCTGACCCAGTGTGTGTGTGTGTGTGTAAAGATGTCCTGGGCTCTCTGACCCAGTGTGTGTGTGTGTGTGTGTGTGTAAAGATGTCCTGGGCTCTCTGACCCAGTGTGTGTGTGTGTGTGTGTGTAAAGATGTCCTGGGCTCTCTGACCCAGTGTGTGTGTGTGTGTGTGTGTGTGTGTAAAGATGTTCTGGGCTCTCTGACCCAGTGCGTGTGTGTGTGTAAAGATGTCCTGGGCTCTCTGACCCAGTGTGTGAGTGTAAAGATGTCCTGGGCTCTCTGACCCAGTGTGTGTGTGTGTGTGTGTGTGTGTAAAGATGTTCTGGGCTCTCTGACCCAGTGTGTGTGTGTGTGTGTGTGTAAGGATGCCCTGGGCTCTCTGACCAGTGTGTGTGTGTGTGTGTGTGTGTGTGTGTGTAAAGATGTTCTGGGCTCTCTGACCCAGTGCGTGTGTGTGTGTGTGTGTAAGGATGTCCTGGGCTCTCTGACCCAGTGTGTGTGTGTAAAGATGTTCTGGGCTCTCTGACCCAGTGCGTGTGTGTGTGTGTGTGTAAGGATGTCCTGGGCTCTCTGACCAGTGTGTGTGTGTGTGTGTGTAAAGATGTCCTGGGCTCGCTGACCCAGTGTGTGTGTGTGTGTGTGTAAAGATGTCCTGGGCTCGCTGACCCAGTGTGTGTGTGTGTGTGTGTGTGTAAAGATGTCCTGGGCTTTCTGACACAGTGTGTATGTGTGTGTGTGTGTAAAGATGTTCTGGGCTCTCAGACCCAGTGTGTGTGTGTGTGTGTGTGTGTGTGTAAAAATGTTCTGGGCTCTCTGACCCAGTGTGTGTGTGTGTGTGTGTGTGTGTGTAAAAATGTTCTGGGCTCTCTGACCCAGTGTGTGTGTGTGTGTGTGTGTGTGTAAAGATGTCCTAGGCTCTTGACCCAGTGTGTGTGTGTGTAAAGATGTTCTGGGCTCTCTGACCCAGTGTGTGTGTGTGTGTAAAGATGTCCTGGGCTCTCTGACCCAGTGTGTTTGTGTGTGTGTGTAAAGATGTCCTTGGCTCGCTGACCCTGTGTGTGTGTGTGTGTGTGTGTGTGTATGTAGAGATGTCCTGGGCTCGCTGACCCAGTGTGTGTGTGTGTGTGTGTGTGTGTGTGTAAAGATGTTCTGGGCTCTCAGACCCAGTGTGTGTGTGTGTGTGTGTGTGTGTGTAAAAATGTTCTGGGCTCTCTGACCCAGTGTGTGTGTGTGTGTGTGTGTGTAAAGATGTCCTGGGCTCTTGACCCAGTGTGTGTGTGTGTAAAGATGTTCTGGGCTCTCTGACCCAGTGTGTGTGTGTGTGTGTAAAGATGTCCTGGGCTCTCTGACCCAGTGTGTTTGTGTGTGTGTGTGTGTAAAGATGTCCTGGGCTCGCTGACCCTGTGTGTGTGTGTGTGTGTGTGTGTATGTAGAGATGTCCTGGGCTCGCTGACCCAGTGTGTGTGTGTGTGTGTATGTGTGTGTGTAAAGATGTTCTGGGCTCTCTGACCCAGTGTGTGAGTGTGTGTGTGTGTAAAGATGTTCTGGGCTCTCGAACCCAGTGTGTGTGTGTGTGTGTGTGTGTGTGTAAAGATGTTCTGGGCTCGCTGACCCAGTGTGTTTGTGTGTGTGTGTGTGTAAAGATGTCCTGGGCTCGCTGACCCTGTGTGTGTGTGTGTGTGTGTGTGTGTGTATGTAGAGATGTCCTGGGCTCGCTGACCCAGTGTGTGTGTGTGTGTGTGTGTGTGTGTGTGTAAAGATGTTCTGGGCACTCTGACCCAGTGTGTGTGTGTGTGTGTGTAAAGATGTCCTGGGCTCGCTGACCCAGTGTGTGTGTGTGTGTAAAGATGTCCTGGGCTCGCTGGCCCAGTGTGTGTGTGTGTGTGTAAAAATGTCCTGGGCTTTCTGACCCAGTGTGTGTGTATGTGTGTGTGTGTAAAGATGTCCTGGGCTCTCTGACCCAGTGTGTGTGTGTGTGTGTGTGTCAAGATGTCCTGGGCTCTCTGACCCAGTGTGTGTGTGTGTGTGTGTAAAGATGTCCTGGGCTCTCTGACCCAGTGTGCGTGTGCGTGTGTGTGTGTGTAAAGATGTCCTGGGCTCTCTGACCCAGTGTGTGTGTGTGTGTAAAGATGTCCTGGGCTCTCTGACCCAGTGTGTGTGTGTGTGTGTGTGTGTGTGTATAGATGTCCTGGGATCTCTGACCCAGTGTGTGTGTGTGTGTGTGTGTGTGTGTGTAAAGATGTCCTGGGCTCTCTGACCCAGTGTGTGTGTGTGTGTGTAAAGATGTCCTGGGCTCTCTGACCCAGTGTGTGTGTGTGTGTGTGTGTGTGTGTGTGTGGAATGATGTTCTGGGCTCTCTGACCCAGTGTGTGTGTGTAAAGATGTTCTGGGCTCGCTGACCCAGTGTGTGTGTGTGTGTGTGTGCAAAGATGATCTGGGCTCTCTGACCCAGTGTGTGTGTGTGTGTGTGTGTAAAGATGTTCGGGGCTCTCTGACCCAGTGTGTGTGTGTGTGTGTGTGTGTAAAGAAGTCCTGGGCCTGCTGACCCAGTGTGTGTGTGTGTGTGTAAAGATGTCCTGGGCTCTCTGACCCAGTGTGTGTGTGTGTGTGTGTGTGTAAAGATGTCCTGGGCTCTCTGACCCAGTGTGTGTGTGTGTGTGTGTGTAAAGATGTCCTGGGCTCTCTGACCCAGTGTGTGTGTGTGTGTGTGTGTGTGTGTAAAGATGTTCTGGGCTCTCTGACCCAGTGCGTGTGTGTGTGTAAAGATGTCCTGGGCTCTCTGACCCAGTGTGTGAGTGTAAAGATGTCCTGGGCTCTCTGACCCAGTGTGTGTGTGTGTGTGTGTGTGTGTGTAAAGATGTTCTGGGCTCTCTGACCCAGTGTGTGTGTGTGTGTGTGTGTAAGGATGCCCTGGGCTCTCTGACCAGTGTGTGTGTGTGTGTGTGTGTGTGTGTGTAAAGATGTTCTGGGCTCTCTGACCCAGTGCGTGTGTGTGTGTGTGTGTAAGGATGTCCTGGGCTCTCTGACCCAGTGTGTGTGTGTAAAGATGTTCTGGGCTCTCTGACCCAGTGCGTGTGTGTGTGTGTGTGTAAGGATGTCCTGGGCTCTCTGACCAGTGTGTGTGTGTGTGTGTGTAAAGATGTCCTGGGCTCGCTGACCCAGTGTGTGTGTGTGTGTGTGTAAAGATGTCCTGGGCTCGCTGACCCAGTGTGTGTGTGTGTGTGTGTGTGTAAAGATGTCCTGGGCTTTCTGACACAGTGTGTATGTGTGTGTGTGTGTAAAGATGTTCTGGGCTCTCAGACCCAGTGTGTGTGTGTGTGTGTGTAAAAATGTTCTGGGCTCTCTGACCCAGTGTGTGTGTGTGTGTGTGTGTGTGTGTAAAAATGTTCTGGGCTCTCTGACCCAGTGTGTGTGTGTGTGTGTGTGTGTGTAAAGATGTCCTAGGCTCTTGACCCAGTGTGTGTGTGTGTAAAGATGTTCTGGGCTCTCTGACCCAGTGTGTGTGTGTGTGTAAAGATGTCCTGGGCTCTCTGACCCAGTGTGTTTGTGTGTGTGTGTAAAGATGTCCTTGGCTCGCTGACCCTGTGTGTGTGTGTGTGTGTGTGTGTGTATGTAGAGATGTCCTGGGCTCGCTGACCCAGTGTGTGTGTGTGTGTGTGTGTGTGTGTGTAAAGATGTTCTGGGCTCTCAGACCCAGTGTGTGTGTGTGTGTGTGTGTGTGTGTAAAAATGTTCTGGGCTCTCTGACCCAGTGTGTGTGTGTGTGTGTGTGTGTAAAGATGTCCTGGGCTCTTGACCCAGTGTGTGTGTGTGTAAAGATGTTCTGGGCTCTCTGACCCAGTGTGTGTGTGTGTGTGTAAAGATGTCCTGGGCTCTCTGACCCAGTGTGTTTGTGTGTGTGTGTGTGTAAAGATGTCCTGGGCTCGCTGACCCTGTGTGTGTGTGTGTGTGTGTGTGTATGTAGAGATGTCCTGGGCTCGCTGACCCTGTGTGTGTGTGTGTGTATGTGTGTGTGTAAAGATGTTCTGGGCTCTCTGACCCAGTGTGTGAGTGTGTGTGTGTGTAAAGATGTTCTGGGCTCTCGAACCCAGTGTGTGTGTGTGTGTGTGTGTGTGTGTAAAGATGTTCTGGGCTCGCTGACCCAGTGTGTTTGTGTGTGTGTGTGTGTAAAGATGTCCTGGGCTCGCTGACCCTGTGTGTGTGTGTGTGTGTGTGTGTGTGTATGTAGAGATGTCCTGGGCTCGCTGACCCAGTGTGTGTGTGTGTGTGTGTGTGTGTGTGTGTGTAAAGATGTTCTGGGCACTCTGACCCAGTGTGTGTGTGTGTGTGTGTAAAGATGTCCTGGGCTCGCTGACCCAGTGTGTGTGTGTGTGTAAAGATGTCCTGGGCTCGCTGGCCCAGTGTGTGTGTGTGTGTGTGTGTGTGTGTAAAGATGTCCTGGGCTTTCTGACCCAGTGTGTGTGTGTGTGTGTGTGTAAAGATGTTCTGGGCTCTCTGACCCAGTGTTTGTGTGTGTGTGTAAAAATGTTCTGGGCTCTCTGACCCAGTGTGTGTGTGTGTGTGTGTGTAAAGATGTCCTGGGCTCTCTGACCCAGTGTGTGTGTGTGTGTGTGTAAAGATGTTCTGGGCTCTCTGACCCAGTGTGTGTGTGTGTGTGTGTAAAGATGTCCTGGGCTTTCTGAACCAGTGTGTGTGTGTAAAGCTGTTCTGGGCTCTCTGACCCCGTGTGTGTGTGTAAAGATGTCCTGGGCTCTCTGAACCAGTGTGTGTGTGTGTGTGTGTGTGTGTGCGTGTGTGTAAAGATGTCCTGGGCTCTCTGACCAGTGTGTGTGTGTGTGTAAAGATGTCCTGGGCTCGCTGACCCAGTGTGTGTGCGTGTGTGTGTGTAAAGATGTCCTGGGCACGCTGACCCAGTGTGTGTGTGTGTGTGTGTGTGTGTGTGTAAAGATGTCCTGGGCTTCCTGACCCAGTGTGTGTGTGTGTGTGTGTGTGTGTGTGTAAAGATGTTCTGGGCTCTCTGACCCAGTGTGTGTGTGTGTGTGTGTAAAAATGTTCTGGGCTCTCTGACCCAGTGTGTGTGTGTGTAAAGATGTCCTGGGCTCTCTGAACCAGTGTGTGTGTGTGTGTGTGTGTGTGTGTAAAGATGTCCTGGGTTCTTGACCCAGTATGTGTGTGTGTAAAGATGTCCTGGTCTCTCTGAACCAGTGTGTGTGTGTGTGTGTGTGTAAAGATGTCCTGGGCTCTCTGACCCAGTGTGTGTGTGTGTGTAAAGATGTTCTGGGGTCGCTGACCCAGTGTGTGTGTGTGTGTGTAAAGATGTCCTGAGCTCTCTGACCCAGTGTGTGTGTGTGTGTGTAAAGATGTCCTGGTCTCGCTGACCCAGTGTGTGTGTGTGTGTGTGTAAAGATGTCCTGGGCTCTCTGACCCAGTGTGTGTGTGTGTGTGTGTGTAAAGATGTCCTGGGCTCGCTGACCCAGTGTGTGTGTGTGTGTGTGTGTGTGTGTAAAGATGTCCTGGGCTCGCTGACCCAGTGTATGTGTGTGTGTGTGTGTAAAAATGTCCTGGGCTTTCTGACCCAGTGTGTGTGTATGTGTGTGTGTGTAAAGATGTTCTGGGCTCTCTGAACCAGTGTGTGTGTGTGTGTAAAGATGTCCTGGGCTCTCTGACCCAGTGTGTGTGTGTGTGTGTGTGTGTCAAGATGTCCTGGGCTCTCTGACCCAGTGTGTGTGTGTGTGTGTGTGTGTAAAGATGTCCTGGGCTCTCTGACCCAGTGTGTGTGTGTGTGTGTGTGTAAAGATGTCCTGGGCTCTCTGACCCCGTGTGTGTGTGTGTGTTTGTGTGTGTGTAAAGATGTCCTGGGCTCTCTGACCCAGTGTGTGTGTGTGTGTGTCTGTGTGTAAAGATGTCCTGGGCTCTCTGACCCAGTGTGTGTGTGTGTGTGTGTATGTGTAAAGATGTCCTGGGCTCTCTGACCCAGTGTGTGTGTGTGTGTGTAAAGATGTCCTGGGCTCTCTGACCCAGTGTGTGTGTGTGTGTGTGTGTGTGTGTGTGTAATGATGTTCTGGCCTCTCTGACCCAGTGTGTGTGTGTAAAGATGTTCTGGGCTCGCTGACCCAGTGTGTGTGTGTGTGTGTGTGTGCAAAGATGATCTGGGCTCTCTGACGCAGTGTATGTGTGTGTGTGTGTGTGTGTAAAGATGTTCGGGGCTCTCTGACCGAGTGTGTGTGTGTGTGTGTGTGTGTGTAAAGAAGTCCTGGGCCTGCTGACCCAGTGTGTGTGTGTGTGTGTAAAGATGTCATGGGCTCTCTGACCCAGTGTGTGTGTGTGTGTGTGTGTGTGTAAAGATGTCCTGGGCTCGCTGACCCAGTGTGTGTGTGTGTGTGTGTGTAAAGATGTCCTGGGCTCGCTGACCCAGTGTGTGTGTGTGTGTGTGTGTGTGTCTAAAGATGTCCTGGGCTTTCTGACCCAGTGTGTGTGTGTGTGTGTGTGTGTGTGTGTAAAGATGTCCTGGGCTTTCTGACCCAGTGTGTGTGTGTGTGTGTGTAAAGATGTTCTGGGCTCTCTGACCCAGTGTGTGTGTGTGTGTGTGTGTAAAGATGCCCTGGGCTCTCTGACCCAGTGTATGTGTGTGTGTGTGTGTGTAAATATGTCCTGGGCTCTCTGACTCTGTGTGTGTGTGTGTGTGTGTAAAGTTGTTCTCGGCTCTCTGACCCAGTGTGTGTGTGTGTGTGTAAAGATGTCCTGGGTTCTCTGACCCAGTGTGTGTGTGTGTGTGTGTGTGCAAAGATGTCCTGGGCTCTCTGACCCAGTGTGTGTGTAAAGATGTCCTGGGCTCTCTGACCCAGTGTGTGTGTGTGTGTGTAAAGATGTTCTGGGCTCTCTGACCCAGTGTGTGTGTGTGTGTGTGTAAAGATGTCCTGGGCTCTCTGACCCAGTGTGTGTGTAAAGATGTCCTGGGCTCTCTGACCCAGTGTGTGTGTGTGTGTGTGTAAAGATGTTCTGGGCTCTCTGACCCAGTGTGTGTGTGTTTGTGTGTGTGTGTGTAAAGATGTTCTGGGCTCTCTCACCCAGTGTGTGTGTGTGTGTGTGTGTGTGTGTGTGTAAAGATGTTCTGGGCTCTCTGACCCAGTGTGTGTGTGTGTGTGTGTGTGTGTGTGTAAAGATGACCTGGGCTCTCTGACCCAGTGTGTGTGTGTGTAAAGATGTCCTGTGCTCTCTGACCCAGTGTGTGTGTGTGTGTGTGTGTGTAAAGATGTCCTGGGCTCTCTGACCCAGTGTGTGTGTGTGTGTGTGTGTAAAGATGTCCTGGGCTCTCTGACCCAGTGTGTGTGTGTGTGTGTGTGTGTGTGTAAAGATGTTCTGGGCTCTCTGACCCAGTGTGTGTGTGTGTGTGTGTGTAAAGATGTCCTGTGCTCTCTGACCCAGTGTGTGTGTGTGTGTGTGTGTGTAAAGATGTTCTGGGCTCTCTGACCCAGTGTGTGTGTAAAGATGTCCTGGGCTCTCTGACCCAGTGTGTGTGTGTGTGTGTGTGTGTGTGTAAAGATGACCTGGGCTCTCTGACCCAGTGTGTGTGTGTGTGTGTAAAGATGTCCTGTGCTCTCTGACCCAGTGTGTGTGTGTGTCTGTGTGTGTAAAGATGTCCTAGGCTCTCTGACCAAGTGTGTGTGTGTGTGTAAAGATGTCCTAGGCTCTCTGACACAGTGTGTGTGTGTGTGCGTGTGTGTGTGTGTGTGTGCGTGTGTGTGTGTGTGCGTGTGTGTAAAGATTTCCTGGGCTCTCTGACCCAGTGTGTGTGTGTGTGTGTGTGTGTGTGTGTGTGTAAAGATGTCCTGGGCTCTCTGATCCAGTGTGTGTGTGTGTGTGTGTGTGTGTAAAGATGTCCTGGGCTCTCTGACACAGTTTGTGTGTGTGTGTGTGTAAAGATGGTCTGGGCTCTCTGACCCAGTGTGTGTGTGTGTAAAGATGGTCTGGGCTCTCTGACCCAGTGTGTGTGTGTGTAAAGATGTCCTGGGCTCTCTGACCCAGTGTGTGTGTGTGTGTGTGTGTAATGATGTTCTGGGCTCTCTGACCCAGTGTGTGTGTGTGTGTGTGTGTGTGTGTAAAGATGTCCTGGGCTCTCTGACCCAGTGTGTGTGTGTGTGTAAAGATGTCCTGGGCTCTCTGGCCCACTGTGTGTGTGTGTGTGTGTGTAAAGATGTTCTGGGCTCTCTGACCCAGTGTGTGTGTGTGTGTGTGTGTGTGTGTGTGTAAAGATGTTCTGGGCTCTCTGACCCAGTGTGTGTGTGTGTGTGTGTGTAAAGATGACCTGGGCTCTCTGACCCAGTGTGTGTGTGTGTGTGTGTGTAAAGATGTCCTGGGCTCTCTGACACAATGTGTGTGTGTGTGTGTGTGTGTGTGTAAAGATGTCCTGGGCTCTCTGGCCCACTGTGTGTGTGTGTGTGTGTGTGTGGAAAGATGACCTGGGCTCTCTGACCCAGTGTGTGTGTGTGTGTGTGTAAAGATGACCTGGGCTCTCTGACCCAGTGTGTTTGTGTGTGTGTGTGTAAAGATGTCCTGGGCTCCCTGACCCAGTGTGTGTGTGTGTGTGTGTGTGTGTGTGTGTGTAAAGATGTCCTGGGCTCTCTGACCCAGTGTGTGTGTGTGTGTGTGTGTGTGTGTGTGTGTAAAGATGTCCTGGGCTCTCTGACCCAGTGTGTGTGTGTGTGTGTGTGTGTGTGTAAAGATGTTCTGGGCTCTCTGACCCAGTGTGTGTGTGTGTGTGTGTAAAGATGTCCTGGGCTCTCTGACCCAGTGTGTGTGTGTGTGTGTGTAAAGATGTCCTGGGCTCTCTGACCCAGTGTGTGTGTGTGTGTGTGTGTGTGTGTGTAAAGATGTCCTGGGCTCTCTGACCCAGTGTGTGTGTGTGTGTGTGTGTGTGTGTGTGTAAAAATGTCCTGGGCTCTCTGACCCAGTGTGTGTGTGTGTGTGTGTGAAGATGACCTGGGCTCTCTGACCCAGTGTGTGTGTGTGTGTGTGTGTGTGTGTGTGTAAAAATGTCCTGGGCTCTCTGACCCAGTGTGTGTGTGTGTGTGTGTGTGTGTGTGTGTAAAGATGTCCTGGGCTCTCTGACCCAGTGTGTGTGTGTGTGTGTGTGTGTGTGTGTAAAAATGTCCTGGGCTCTCTGACCCAGTGTGTGTGTGTGTGTGTGTGAAGATGACCTGGGCTCTCTGACCCAGTGTGTGTGTGTGTGTGTGTGAAGATGACCTGGGCTCTCTGACCCAGTGTGTGTGTGTGTGTGTGCATGTAAAGATGTCCTGGGCTCTCTGACCCAGTGTGTGAGTGTGTGTATGTGTGCAAAGATGTTCTGAGCTCTCTGACCCAGTGTGTGTGTGTGTGTGTGTGTGTGTGTGTAAAGATGGTCTGGGCTCTCTGACCCAGTGTGTGTGTGTGTGTGTGTGTGTGTAAAGATGTCCTGGGCTCGCTGACCCAGTGTGTGTGTGTGTGTGTGTGTAAAGATGTCCTGGGCTCGCTGACCCAGTGTGTGTGTGTGTGTGTGTGTAAAGATGTCCTGGGCTTTCTGACCCAGTGTGTGTGTGTGTGTGTGTGTGTGTGTAAAGATGTTCTGGGCTCTCTGACCCAGTGTGTGTGTGTGTGTGTAAAAATGTTCTGGGCTCTCTGACCCAGTGTGTGTTTGTGTGTGTGTATAAAGATGTTCTGGGCTCTCTGACCCAGTGTGTGTGTGTGTGTGTAAAAATGTTCTGGGCTCTCTGACCCAGTGTGTGTGTGTGTGTTTGTGTAAAGATGTCCTGGGCTCTCTGAACCAGTGTGTGTGTGTGTGTGTGTAAAGATGTCCTGGGCTCTCTGACCCAGTGTGTATGTGTGTGTGTGTAAAGATGTTCTGGGCTCGCTGACCCAATGTGTGTGTGTGTGTGTGTGCAAAGATGTTCTGAGCTCTCTGACCCAGTGTGTGTGTGTGTGTGTGTGTAAAGATGTTCTGCGCTCTCTGACCCAGTGTGTGTGTGTGTGTAAAGATGTCCTGGGCTCGCTGACCCAGTGTGTGTGTGTGTGTGTGTGTGTGTAAAGATGTCCTGGGCTCGCTGACCCAGTGTGTCAGTGTGTGTGTGTAAAGATGTCCTGGGCTCGCTGACCCAGTGTGTGTGTGTGTGTGTGTGTAAAGATGTCCTGGGCTCTCTGACCCAGTGTGTGTGTGTGTGTGTGTGTGTGTAAAGATGACCTGGGCTCTCTGACACAGTGTGTGTGTGTAAAGATGTTCTGGGCTCTCTGACCCAGTGTGTGTGTGTAAAGATGTCCTGGGCTCTCTGTCCCAGTGTGTGTGTGTGTGTGTGTGTGTGTAAAGATGTTCTGGGCTCTCTGACCCACTGTGTGTGTGTGTGTGTGTGTGTAAAGATGTCCTGGGCTCTCTGACCCAGTGTGTGTGTGTGTGTGTGTGTAAAGATGTCCTGGGCTCTCTGACCCAGTGTGTGTGTGTGTGTGTGTGTGTGTGTGTGTGTAAAGATGTCCTGGGCTCTCTGACCCACTGTGTGTGTGTGTGTGTGTGTAAAGATGTCCTGGGCTCTCTGACCCAGTGTGTGTGTGTGTGTGTGTGTGTAAAGATGTCCTGGGCCCTCTGACCCACTGTGTGTGTGTGTGTGTGTGTGTAAAGATGTCCTGGGCTCTCTGACCCACTGTGTGTGTGTGTGTGTGTGTGTAAAGATGTCCTGGGCTCTCTGACCCAGTGTGTGTGTGTGTGTGTGTGTAAAGATGTCCTGGGCTCTCTGACCCAGTGTGTGTGTGTCTGTGCGTGTAAAGATGTCCCTGGCTCTCTGACCAAGTGTGTGTGTGTGTGTGTGTGTAAAGATGTCCTGGGCTCTCTGACCCAGTGTGTGTGTGTGTGTGTGTGTGTGTGTAAAGATTTCCTGGGCTCTCTGACCCAGTGTGTGTGTGTGTGTGTGTAAAGATTTCCTGGGCTCTCTGACCCAGTGTGTGTGTGTGTGTGTGTGTAAAGATGTCCTGGGCTCTCTGACCCACTGTGTGTGTGTGTGTGTGTGTGTGTGTGTGTAAAGATGTCCTGGGCTCTCTGACCCAGTGTGTGTGTGTGTGTGTGTGTGTGTAAAGATGTCCTGGGCTCTCTGACCCAGTGTGTGTGTGTGTGTGTGTGTGTGTGTAAAGATGTCCTGGGCTCCCTGACCCAGTGTGTGTGTGTCTGTGTGTGTGTGTGTAAAGATGTCTTGGGCTCTCTGACCCAGTGTGTGTGTGTGTGTGTGTGTGTGTGTGTAAAGATGTCCTGGGCTCTCTGACCCAGTGTGTGTGTGTGTGTGTGTGTGTGTGTAAATATGTCCTGGGCTCTCTGACCCAGTGTGTGTGTGTGTGTGTGTAAAGATGTCCTGGGCTCTCTGACCCAGTGTGTGTGTGTGTGTGTGTGTGTGTAAAGATGTTCTGGGCTCTCTGACCCAGTGTGTGTGTGTGTGTGTGTGTGTGTAAATATGTCCTGGGCTCTCTGACCAGTGTGTGTGTGTGCATGTAAAGATGTCCTGGGCTCTCTGACCCAGTATGTGTGTGTGTGTGTGTGTGTAAAGATGTCCTGGGCTCTCTGACCAGTGTGTGTGTGTGCATGTAAAGATGTCCTGGGCTCTCTGACCCAGTTTGTGTGTGTGTGTGTGTATGTGTAAAGATGTTCTGGGCTCGCTGACCCAGTGTGTGTGTGTGTGTGTGTGTGTAAAGATGGTCTGGGCTCTCTGACCCAGTGTGTGTGTGTGTGTGTGTGTAAAGATGTCCTGGGCTCTCTGACCCAGTGTGTGTGTGTGTGTGTGTGTAAAGATGTCCTGGGCTCTCTGACCCAGTGTGTGTGTGTGTGTGTGTGTGTAACGATGTCCTGGGCTTTCTGACCCAGTGTGTGTGTATGTGTGTGTGTGTAAAGATGTCCTGGGCTCTCTGACCCAGTGTGTGTGTGTGTGTGTGTGTGTGTGTAAATATGTCCTGGGCTCTCTGACCCAGTGTGTGTGTGTGTGTGTGTAAAGATGTCCTGGGCTCTCTGACCCAGTGTGTGTGTGTGTGTGTGTGTGTGTAAAGATGTTCTGGGCTCTCTGACCCAGTGTGTGTGTGTGTGTGTGTGTGTGTAAATATGTCCTGGGCTCTCTGACCAGTGTGTGTGTGTGCATGTAAAGATGTCCTGGGCTCTCTGACCCAGTATGTGTGTGTGTGTGTGTGTAAAGATGTCCTGGGCTCTCTGACCAGTGTGTGTGTGTGCATGTAAAGATGTCCTGGGCTCTCTGACCCAGTTTGTGTGTGTGTGTGTGTATGTGTAAAGATGTTCTGGGCTCGCTGACCCAGTGTGTGTGTGTGTGTGTGTGTGTAAAGATGGTCTGGGCTCTCTGACCCAGTGTGTGTGTGTGTGTGTGTGTAAAGATGTCCTGGGCTCGCTGACCCAGTGTGTTTGTGTGTGTAAAGATGTTCTGGGCTCTCTGACCCAGTGTGTGTGTGTGTGTGTGTGTAAAGATGTCCTGGGCTCGCTGACCCAGTGTGTGTGTGTGTGTGTGTGTGTGTAAAGATGTCCTGGGCTTTCTGACCCAGTGTGTGTGTGTGTGTGTGTAAAGATATTCTGGGCTCGCTGACCCAGTGTGTGTGTGTGTGTGTGTAAAGATGTCCTGGGCTCGCTGACCCAGTGTGTGTGTGTGTGTGTGTGTGTGTGTAACGATGTCCTGGGCTTTCTGACCCAGTGTGTGTGTATGTGTGTGTGTGTAAAGATGTCCTGGGCTTTCTGACCCAGTGTGTGTGTGTGTGTGTGTGTGTAAAGATGTCCTGGGCTCTCTGACCCACTGTGTGTGTGTGTGTGTGTGTGTGTAAAGATGTCCTGGGCTCTCTGACCCAGTGTGTGTGTGTGTAAAGATGTCCTGGGCTCTCTGACCCAGTGTGTATGTGTGTGTGTGTAAAGATATTCTGGGCTCGCTGACCCAGTGTGTGTGTGTGTGTGTGTGTAAAGATGTCCTGGGCTCTCTGACCCAGTGTGTGTGTGTGTGTGTGTAAAGATGTCCTGGGCTCTCTGACCCAGTGTGTGTGTGTGTGTGTGTGTGTAAAGATGTCCTGGGCTCTCTGACCCAGTGTGTGTGTGTGTGTGTGTGTGTGTAAAGATGTCCTGGGCTCGCTGACCCAGTGTGTGTGTGTGTGTGTGTGTGTAACGATGTCCTGGGCTTTCTGACCCAGTGTGTGTGTATGTGTGTGTGTGTAAAGATGTTCTGGGCTCTCTGACCCAGTGTGTGTGTGTGTGTGTGTGTGTGTGTGTATGTAAAGATGTCCTGGGCTCTCTGACCCAGTGTGTGTATGTGTGTATGTGTAAAGATGTCCTGGGCTCGCTGACCCAGTGTGTGTGTGTGTGTGTGTGTGTGTAAAAATGTCCAGGGCTCTCTGACCCAGTGTGTGTGTGTGTGTGTGTGTGTGTGTAAAGATGTCCTGGGCTCGCTGACCCAGTGTGTGTGTGTGTGTGCAAAGATGTTCTGAGCTCTCTGACCCAGTGTGTGTGTGTGTGTAAAGATGTTCTGCGCTCTCTGACCCAGTGTGTGTGTGTGTGTGTGTAAAGATGTCCTGGGCTCGCTGACCCAGTATGTGTGTGTGTGTAAAGATGTCCTGGGCTCTCTAACCCAGTGTGTGTGTGTTTGTGTGTGTGTGTGTAAAGATGTCCTGGGCTCTCTGAGCCAGTGTGTGTTTGTGTGTAAAGATGTCCTGGGCTCGCTGACCCAGTGTGTGTGTGTGTGTAAAGATGTCCTGGGCTCGCTGACCCAGTGTGTGTGTGTGTGTGTGTGTGTAAAGATGTTCTGGTCTCTGACCCAGTGTGTGTGTGTGTGTGTAAAAATGTTCTGGGCTCTCTGACCCAGTGTGTGTGTGTGTGTGTGTGTGTGTAAAGATGTCCTGGGCTCTCTGACCCAGTGTCTGTGTGTGTGTGTGTGTGTGTGTAAAGATGTTCTGGGCTCTCTGACCCAGTGTGTGTGTGTGTGTGCAAAGATGTCCTGGGCTCTCTGACCCAGTGTGTTTGTGTGTGTGTGTGTGTGTGTGTGTGTAAAGATGTCCTGGGCTCTCTGACCCAGTGTGTGTGCGTGTGTGTGTGTGTGTGTAAAGATGTCCTGGGCTCGCTGACCCAGTGTGTGTGTGTGTGTAAAGATGTCCTGGGCTCTCTGACCCAGTGTGTGTGTGTGTGTAAAGATGTCCTGGCTCTCTGACCCAGTGTGTGTGTATGTGTGTGTGTGTAAAGATGTCCTGGGCTCTCTGACCCAGTGTGTGTGTGTGTGTGTGTGTAAAGATGTCCTGGGCTCTCTGACCCAGTGTGTGTGTGTGTGTGTAAAGATGTCCGGTGCTCGCTGACCCAGTGTGTGTGTGTGTGTGTGTGTGTGTAAAGATGTCCTGGGCTCTCTGACCCAGTGTGTGTGCGTGTGTGTGTGTAAAGATGTCCTGGGCTCGCTGACCGAATGTGTGTTAGTGTGTCTGTGTGTGTGTGTAAAGATGTCCTGGGCTCGCTGACCCAGTGTGTGTGTATGTGTGTGTAAAGATGTTCTGGGCTTTCTGACCCAGTGTGTGTGTGTGTGTGTGTGTGTTGGTAAAGATGTCCTGGGCTCGCTGACCCAGTGTGTGTGTGTGTGTGTGTGTGTGTAAAGATGTTCTGGGCTTGCTGACCCAGTGTGTGTGTGTCTGTGTGTGTGTGTGAAGATGTTCTGGGCTCTCTGACCCAGTGTGTGTGTGTGTGTGTGTAAATATGTCCTGGGCTCTCTGACCCAGTGTGTGTGTGTGTGAGTGTGTGTAAAGATGTCCTGGGCTCGCTGACCCAGTGTGTGTGTGTGTGTCTGTGTGTATGTATGTAGAGATGTCCTGGGCTCGCTGTCCCAGTGTGTGTGTGTGTGTGTGTGTGTAAAGATGTTCTGGGCTTTCTGACCAAGTGTGTGTGTGTGAGTGTGTGTAAAGATGTTCTGGGCTTTCTGACCCAGTGTGTGTGTGTGAGTGTGTGTAAAGATGTTCTGGGCTCGCTGACCCAGTGTGTGTGTGTGAGTGTGTGTAAAGATGTTCTGGGCTCGCTGACCCAGTGTGTGTGTGTGTGTGTGTGTGTGTAAAGATGTTCTGGGCTCGCTGACCCAGTGTGTGTGTATGTGTGTGTGTGCTAAGATGTTCTGGGCTCTCTGTCCCAGTGTGTGTTTGTGTGTGTGTGTAAAGATGTCCTGGGCTCGCTGACCCAGTCTGTGTGTGTGTGTGTGTGTAAAGATGTCCTGGGCTCTCTGACCCAGTGTGTGTGTGTGTGTAAAGATGTCCTGGGCTCCCTCACCCAGTGTGTGTGTGTCTGATGCGCTAAGCGTCAAGAACCACAAAGACATGTGAGACTTTAACTCAGGCTTTAATATACTACAAGGGAGGCTTACCCGACACAGACGACCCCAGACAGAATGGGGCCTGTCCCAGAAGAGGTTCTTATACTGACTCCCGGGGGAGTGGCTAAGGCGGAGCTCTCCGTGGCCAGGTCGGGTTACCTACCAGTGACCGAACCTCTGCAGAGTTCCAGTACAATACACAGTATTACAGGGCCACGTTACGCACAACTATTATATACTATGTACAATGGTAGGGAGGTACAGTGGTGTATCACCACAGTGTCTGTGTGTGTGTAAAGATGTCCTGGGCTCGCTGACCCAGTGTGTGTGTGTGTGTGTAAAGATGTCCTGGGCTCTCTAACCCAGTGTGTGTGTGTTTGTGTGTGTGTGTGTAAAGATGTCCTGGGCTCTCTGACCCAGTGTGTGTGTGTGTGTGTGTGTAAAGATGTCCTGGGCTCGCTGACCCAGTGTGTGTGTGTGTGTGTAAAGATGTCCTGGGCTCGCTGACCCAGTGTGTGTGTGTGTGTGTGTGTGTAAAGATGTCCTGGGCTTTCTGACCCAGTGTGTGTGTGTGTGTGTGTGTGTGTGTAAAGATGTTCTGGGCTCTCTGACCCAGTGTGTGTGTGTGTGTGTAAAAATGTTCTGGGCTCTCTGACCCAGTGTGTGTGTGTGTGTGTGTGTGTGTGTAAATATGTCCTGGGCTCTCTGACCCAGTGTGTGTGTGTGTGTGTGCAAAGATGTCCTGGGCTCTCTGACCCAGTGTGTTTGTGTGTGTGTGTGTGTGTAAAGATGTCCTGGGCTCTCTGACCCAGTGTGTGTGTGTGTGTGTGTGTGTAAAGATGTCCTGGGCTCGCTGACCCAGTGTGTGTGTGTGTAAAGATGTCCTGGGCTCTCTGACCCAGTGTGTGTGTGTGTGTGTGTGTAAAGATGTCCTGGGCTCTCTGACCCAGTGTGTGTGTATGTGTGTGTGTGTAAAGATGTCCTGGGCTCTCTGACCCAGTGTGTGTGTGTGTGTGTAAAGATGTCCTGGGCTCTCTGACCCAGTGTGTGTGTGTGTGTGTGTGTGTGTGTAAAGATGTCCGGTGCTCGCTGACCCAGTGTGTGTGTGTGTGTGTGTGTAAAGATGTCCTGGGCTCTCTGACCCAGTGTGTGTGCGTGTGTGTGTGTGTAAAGATGTCCTGGGCTCGCTGACCCAGTGTGTGTGTGTGTGTGTGTAAAGACGTCCTGGGCTCGCTGACCGAATGTGTGTTAGTGTGTGTGTGTGTGTGTGTAAAGATGTCCTGGGCTCGCTGACCCAGTGTGTGTGTGTGTGTGTGTGTAAAGATGTCCTGGGCTCTCTGACCCAGTGTGTGTGTGTGTGTGTGTGTGTAAAGATGTTCTGGGCTTTCTGACCCAGTGTGTGTGTGTGTGTGTGTGTAAAGATGTCCTGGGCTTTCTGACCCAGTGTGTGTGTGTGTGTGTGTAAAGATGTTCTGGGCTCTCTGACCCAGTGTTTGTGTGTGTGTGTAAAAATGTTCTGGGCTCTCTGACCCAGTGTGTGTGTGTGTGTGTGTGTGTGTGTGTAAAGATGTCCTGGGCTCTCTGACCCAGTGTGTGTGTGTGTGTGTGTGTGTAAAGATGTCCTGGGCTCTCTGACCCAGTGTGTGTGTGTGTGTGTGTGTGTGTGTAAAGATGTCCTGGGCTCTCTGACCCAGTGTGTGTGTGTGTGTGTGTGTGTAAAGATGTCCTGGGCTCTCTGACCCAGTGTGTGTGTGTGTGTGTGTGTGTGTAAAGATGTCCTGGGCTCTCTGACCCAGTGTGTGTGTAAAGATGTCCTGGGCTCTCTGACCCAGTGTGTGTGTGTGTGTGTGTGTAAAGATGTCCTGGGCTCTCTGACCCAGTGTGTGTGTGTGTGTGTGTGTGTATGTAAATATGTCCTGGGCTCTCTGACCCTGTGTGTGTGTGTAAAGATGTTCTGGGCTCGCTGACCCAGTGTGTGTGAGTGTGTGCAAAGATGTTCTGGGCTCTCTGACCCAGTGTGTGTGTGTGTGTGTGTGTGTGTGTAAAGATGACCTGGGCTCTCTGACCCAGTGTGTGTGTGTGTGTGTGTGTAAATATGTTCAGGGCTCTCTGACCCAGTGTGTGTGTGTGTGTGTGTGTAAAGATGTCCTGGGCTCGCTGACCCAGTGTGTGTGTGTGTGTGTCTGTGTGTGTGTGTGTAAAGATGTCCTGGGCTCTCTGACCCAGTGTGTGTGTGTGTGTGTGTGTGTGTAAAGATGTTCTGGGCTCTCTGACCCAGTGTGTGTGTGTGTGTGTGTGTAAAGATGTCCTGGGCTCTCTGACCCAGTGTGTGGGTGTGTGTGTGTGTGTGTGTGTAAAGATGACCTGGGCTCTCTGACCCAGTGTGTGTGTGTGTGTAAAGATGTTCTGGGCTCTCTGACCCACTGTGTGTGTGTGTGTGTGTGTAAAGATGTTCTGGGCTCTCTGACCCAGTGTGTGTTTGTGTGTGTGTGTATAGATGTCCTGGGCTCTCTGACCCAGTGTGTGGGTGTGTGTGTGTGTGTGTAAAGATGTTCTTGGCTCTCTGACCCAGTGTGTGTGTGTGTGTGTGTGTAAAGATGTCCTGGGCTCTCTGACCCAGTGTGTGTGTGTGTGTAAAGATGTCCTGGGCTCTCTGACCCAGTGTGTGTGTGTGTGTGTGTGTGTGTAAAGATGTTCTGGGCTTTCTGACCCAGTGTGTGTGTGTGTGTGTGTGTGTAAAGATGTCCTGGGCTCTCTGACCAGTGTGTGTGTGTGTGTGTGTGTGTGTGTGTGTAAAGATGTTCTGGGCTCTCTGACCCAGTGTGTGTGTAAAGATGTCCTGGGCTCTCTGACCCAGTGTGTGTGTGTGTGTGTGTAAGGATGTCCTGGGCTCTCTGACCCAGTGTGTGTGTGTAAAGATGTTCTGGGCTCTCTGACCCAGTGCGTGTGTGTGTGTGTGTGTAAAGATGTCCTGGGCTCGCTGACCCAGTGTGTGTGTGTGTGTGTGTAAAGATGTCCTGGGCTCGCTGACCCAGTGTGTGTGTGTGTGTGTGTGTGTGTGTAAAGATATCCTGGGCTTTCTGACCCAGTGTGTATGTGTGTGTGTGTGTAAAGATGTTCTGGGCTCTCTGACCCAGTGTGTGTGTGTGTGTGTGTGTGTAAAGATGTCCTGGGCTCTCTGACCCAGTGTGTGTGTGTATGTGTGTGTAAAGATGTTCTGGGCTCTCTGACCCAGTGTGTGTGTGTGTGTGTGTGTGTAAGGATGTCCTGGGCTCTCTGACCCAGTGTGTGTGTGTGTGTGTGTGTGTAAAGATGTTCTGGGCTCTCTGACCCAGTGTGTGTGTGTGTGTGTGTGTGTAAAGATGTTCTGGGCTCTCTGACCCAGTGCGTGTGTGTGTGTGTGTGTAAGGATGTCCTGGGTTCTCTGACCAGTGTGTGTGTGTGTGTGTGTGTAAAGATGTCCTGGGCTCACTGACCCAGTGTGTGTGTGTGTGTGTAAAGATGTCCTGGGCTCGCTGACCCAGTGTGTGTGTGTGTGTGTGTGTGTAAAGATATCCTGGGCTTTCTGACCCAGTGTGTATGTGTGTGTGTGTGTAAAGATGTTCTGGGCTCTCTGACCCAGTGTGTGTGTGTGTGTGTGTAAAAATGTTCTGGGCTCTCTGACCCAGTGTGTGTGTGTGTGTGTGTGTAAAGATGTCCTGGGCTCTTGGCCCAGTGTGTGTGTGTAAAGATGTTCTGGGCTCTCTGACCCAGTGTGTGTGTGTGTGTAAAGATGTCCTGGGCTCTCTGACCCAGTGTGTTTGTGTAAAGATGTCCTGGGCTCGCTGACCCTGTGTGTGTGTGTGTGTGTGTGTATGTAGAGATGTCCTGGGCTCGCTGACCGAGTGTGTGTGTGTGTGTGTGTGTGTGTAAAGATGTTCTGGGCTTTCTGACCCAGTGCGTGAGTGTGTGTGTGTGTAAAGATGTTCTGGGCTCTCTGACCCAGTGTGTGTGTGTGTGTGTGTGTGTGTGTGTAAAGATGTTCTGGGCTCGCTGACCCAGTGTGTGTGTGTGTGTGTGTGCAAAGATGTTCTGGGCTCTCTGACCCAGTGTGTGTGTGTGTGTGTGTGTAAATATGTTCAGGGCCCTCTGACCCAGTGTGTGTGTGTGTGTGTGTGTGTAAAGATGTCCTGGGCTCGCTGACCCAGTGTGTGTGTGTGTGTGTGTGTAAGGATGTCCTGGGCTCTCTGACCCAGTGTGTGTGTGTGTAAAGATGTCCTGGGCTCGCTGACCCTGTGTGTGTGTGTGTGTGTGTAAAAATGTTCTGGGCTCTCTGACCCAGTGTGTGTGTGTGTGTGTGTAAAGATGTCCTGGGCTCTTGGCCCAGTGTGTGTGTGTGTGTAAAGATGTCCTGGGCTCTCTGACCCAGTGTGTGTGTGTGTGTGTGTGTGTGTGTAAAGATGTTCTGGGCTCTCTGACCCAGTGTGTGTGTGTGTGTAAAGATGTCCTGGGCTCGCTGACCCAGTGTGTGTGTGTGTGTGTGTGTGTGTGTGTGCAAAGATGTTCTGGGCTTTCTGACCCAGTGTGTGTGAGTGTGTGTGTGTGTAAAGATGTTCTGGGCTCTCTGACCCAGTGTGTGTGTGTGTGTGTGTGTGTGTGTGTGTAAAGATGTTCTGGGCTCGCTGACCCAGTGTGTGTGTGTGTGTGTGTGCAAAGATGTTCTGGGCTCTCTGACCCAGTGTGTGTGTGTGTGTGTGTAAATATGTTCAGGGCTCTCTGACCCAGTGTGTGTGTGTGTGTAAAGATGTCCTGGGCTCGCTGACCCAGTGTGTGTGTGTGTGTGTGTGTGTAAGGATGTCCTGGGCTCTCTGACCCAGTGTGTGTGTGTGTAAAAATGTCCTGGGCTCGCTGACCCAGTGTGTGTGTGTGTAAAGATGTCCTGGGCTCGCTGACCCAGTGTGTGTGTGTGTGTGTGGGTGTGTGTGTGTGTGTAAAGATGTCCTGGGCTTTCTGACCCAGTGTGTGTGTGTGTGTGGGTGTGTAAAGATGTTCTGGGCTCTCTGACCCAGTGTTTGTGTGTGTGTGTAAAAATGTTCTGGGCTCTCTGACCCTGTGTGTGTGAGTGTGTGTGTGTGTAAAGATGGTCTGGGCTCTCTGACCCAGTGTGTGTGTGTGTGTGTGTGTGTGTGTGTGTAAAGATGTTCTGGGCTCGCTGACCCAGTGTGTGTGTGTGTGTGTGCAAAGATGTTCTGGGCTCTCTGACCCAGTGTGTGTGTGTGTGTGTGTGTGTGTGTAAAGATGTTCTGGGCTCTCTGACCCAGTGTGTGTTTGTGTGTGTGTGTAATGATGTTCTGGGCACTCTGACCCAGTGTGTGTGTGTGTGTGTGTAAAGATGTCCTGGGCTCTCTGACCCAGTGTGTGTGTGTGTGTGTGTGTGTGTGTGTGTGTAAAGATGTTCTGGGCTCGCTGACCCAGTGTGTGTGTGTGTGTGTGTGCAAAGATGTTCTGGGCTCTCTGACCCAGTGTGTGTGTGTGTGTGTGTAAATATGTTCAGGGCTCTCTGACCCAGTGTGTGTGTGTGTGTGTGTAAAGATGTCCTGGGCTCGCTGACCCAGTGTGTGTGTGTGTGTGTGTGTGTAAGGATGTCCTGGGCTCTCTGACCCAGTGTGTGTGTGTGTAAAAATGTCCTGGGCTCGCTGACCCAGTGTGTGTGTGTGTAAAGATGTCCTGGGCTCGCTGACCCAGTGTGTGTGTGTGTGTGTGGGTGTGTGTGTGTGTGTAAAGATGTCCTGGGCTTTCTGACCCAGTGTGTGTGTGTGTGTGGGTGTGTAAAGATGTTCTGGGCTCTCTGACCCAGTGTTTGTGTGTGTGTGTAAAAATGTTCTGGGCTCTCTGACCCTGTGTGTGTGAGTGTGTGTGTGTGTAAAGATGGTCTGGGCTCTCTGACCCAGTGTGTGTGTGTGTGTGTGTGTGTAAAGATGTTCTGGGCTCGCTGACCCAGTGTGTGTGTGTGTGTGTGCAAAGATGTTCTGGGCTCTCTGACCCAGTGTGTGTGTGTGTGTGTGTGTGTGTGTAAAGATGTTCTGGGCTCTCTGACCCAGTGTGTGTTTGTGTGTGTAATGATGTTCTGGGCACTCTGAATCAGTGTGTGTGTGTGTGTGTGTAAAGATGTCCTGGGCTCGCTGACCCAGTGTGTGTGTGTGTGTAAAGATGTCCTGGGCTTGCTGGCCCAGTGTGTGTGTGTGTGTGTGTGTGTGTGTAAAGATGTCTTGGGCTTTCTGACCCAGTGTGTGTGTGTGTGTGTGTGTGTGTAAAGATGTTCTGGGCTCTCTGACCCAGTGTTTGTGTGTGTGTGTAAAAATGTTCTGGGCTCTCTGACCCAGTGTGTGTGTGTGTGTGTGTGTGTAAAGATGTCCTGGGCTCTCTGACCCAGTGTGTGTGTGTGTGTGTGTGTGTGTGTAAAGATGTCCTGGGCTTTCTGAACCAGTGTGTGTGTGTAAAGCTGTTCTGGGCTCTCTGACCCCGTGTGTGTGTGTAAAGATGTCCTGGGCTCTCTGAACCAGTGTGTGTGTGTGTAAAGATGTCCTGGGCTCTCTGACCCAGTGTGTGTGTGTGTGTGTGTGTAAAGATGTCCTGGGCTTTCTGAACCAGTGTGTGTGTGTAAAGATGTCCTGGGCTCTCTGAACCAGTGTGTGTGTGTGTGTGTGTGTGCGTGTGCGTGTGTGTAAAGATGTCCTGGGCTCTCTGACCAGTGTGTGTGTGTGTGTAAAGATGTCCTGGGCTCGCTGACCCAGTGTGTGTGTGTGTGTTTGTGTAAAGATGTCCTGGGCTCGCTGACCCAGTGTGTGTGTGTGTGTGTGTGTGTGTGTGTAAAGATGTCCTGGGCTTTCTGACCCAGTGTGTGTGTGTGTGTGTGTGTGTGTGTGTAAAGATGTTCTGGGCTCTCTGACCCAGTGTGTGTGTGTGTGTGTGTAAAAATGTTCTGGGCTCTCTGACCCAGTGTGTGTGTGTGTAAAGATGTCCTGGGCTCTCTGAACCAGTGTGTGTGTGTGTGTGTGTGTGTGTAAAGATGTCCTGGGCTCTCTGACCCAGTGTGTGTGTGTGTAAAGATGTCCTGGTCTCTCTGAACCAGTGTGTGTGTGTGTGTGTGTGTAAAGATGTCCTGGGCTCTCTGACCCAGTGTGTGTGTGTGTGTAAAGATGTTCTGGGGTCGCTGACCCAGTGTGTGTGTGTGTGTGTGTGTGTGTAAAGATGTCCTGAGCTCTCTGACCCAGTGTGTGTGTGTAAAGATGTCCTGGTCTCGCTGACCCAGTGTGTGTGTGTGTGTGTAAAGATGTCCTGGGCTCTCTGACCCAGTGTGTGTGTGTGTGTGTGTGTGTGTGTAAAGATGTCCTGGGCTCGCTGACCCAGTGTGTGTGTGTGTGTGTGTGTGTGTGTGTGTAAAGATGTCCTGGGCTCGCTGACCCAGTGTATGTGTGTGTGTGTGTGTGTGTGTAAAAATGTCCTGGGCTTTCTGACCCAGTGTGTGTGTATGTGTGTGTGTGTAAAGATGTTCTGGGCTCTCTGACCCAGTGTGTGTGTGTGTGTAAAGATGTCCTGGGCTCTCTGACCCAGTGTGTGTGTGTAAAGATGTCCTGGGCTCTCTGACCCCGTGTGTGTGTGTGTGTGTGTGTGTGTGTAAAGATGTCCTGGGCTCTCTGACCCAGTGTGTGTGTGTGTGTGTGTGTGTGTGTAAAGATGTCCTGGGCTCTCTGACCCAGTGTGTGTGTGTGTGTGTAAAGATGTCCTGGGCTCTCTGACCCAGTGTGTGTGTGTGTGTGTGTGTGTGTGTGTGTAATGATGTTCTGGGCTCTCTGACCCAGTGTGTGTGTGTAAAGATGTTCTGGGCTCGCTGACCCAGTGTGTGTGTGTGTGTTTGTGTGCAAAGATGATCTGGGCTCTCTGACCCAGTGTGTGTGTGTGTCTGTGTGTGTAAAGATGTTCGGGGCTCTCTGACCCAGTGTGTGTGTGTGTGTGTGTGTGTAAAGATGTTCGGGGCTCTCTGACCCAGTGTGTGTGTGTGTGTGTGTGTGTAAAGATGTCCTGGGCTCGCTGACCCAGTGTGTGTGTGTGTGTGTGTGTAAGGATGTCCTGGGCTCTCTGACCCAGTGTGTGTGTGTGTAAAGATGTCCTGGGCTCGCTGACCCTGTGTGTGTGTGTGTGTGTGTAAAAATGTTCTGCGCTCTCTGACCCAGTGTGTGTGTGTGTGTGTGTAAAGATGTCCTGGGCTCTTGGCCCAGTGTGTGTGTGTGTGTAAAGATGTCCTGGGCTCTCTGACCCAGTGTGTGTGTGTGTGTGTGTGTGTGTGTAAAGATGTTCTGGGCTCTCTGACCCAGTGTGTGTGTGTGTGTAAAGATGTCCTGGGCTCGCTGACCCAGTGTGTGTGTGTGTGTGTGTGTGTGTGTGTGCAAAGATGTTCTGGGCTTTCTGACCCAGTGTGTGTGAGTGTGTGTGTGTGTAAAGATGTTCTGGGCTCTCTGACCCAGTGTGTGTGTGTGTGTGTGTGTGTGTGTGTAAAGATGTTCTGGGCTCGCTGACCCAGTGTGTGTGTGTGTGTGTGTGCAAAGATGTTCTGGGCTCTCTGACCCAGTGTGTGTGTGTGTGTGTGTAAATATGTTCAGGGCTCTCTGACCCAGTGTGTGTGTGTGTGTGTGTAAAGATGTCCTGGGCTCGCTGACCCAGTGTGTGTGTGTGTGTGTGTGTGTGTAAGGATGTCCTGGGCTCTCTGACCCAGTGTGTGTGTGTGTAAAAATGTCCTGGGCTCGCTGACCCAGTGTGTGTGTGTGTAAAGATGTCCTGGGCTCGCTGACCCAGTGTGTGTGTGTGTGTGTGGGTGTGTGTGTGTGTAAAGATGTCCTGGGCTTTCTGACCCAGTGTGTGTGTGTGTGTGGGTGTGTAAAGATGTTCTGGGCTCTCTGACCCAGTGTTTGTGTGTGTGTGTAAAAATGTTCTGGGCTCTCTGACCCTGTGTGTGTGAGTGTGTGTGTGTGTAAAGATGGTCTGGGCTCTCTGACCCAGTGTGTGTGTGTGTGTGTGTGTGTGTGTGTAAAGATGTTCTGGGCTCGCTGACCCAGTGTGTGTGTGTGTGTGTGCAAAGATGTTCTGGGCTCTCTGACCCAGTGTGTGTGTGTGTGTGTGTGTGTGTGTAAAGATGTTCTGGGCTCTCTGACCCAGTGTGTGTTTGTGTGTGTGTGTAATGATGTTCTGGGCACTCTGACCCAGTGTGTGTGTGTGTGTGTAAAGATGTCCTGGGCTCTCTGACCCAGTGTGTGTGTGTGTGTGTGTGTGTGTGTGTGTAAAGATGTTCTGGGCTCGCTGACCCAGTGTGTGTGTGTGTGTGTGTGCAAAGATGTTCTGGGCTCTCTGACCCAGTGTGTGTGTGTGTGTGTGTAAATATGTTCAGGGCTCTCTGACCCAGTGTGTGTGTGTGTGTGTGTAAAGATGTCCTGGGCTCGCTGACCCAGTGTGTGTGTGTGTGTGTGTGTGTAAGGATGTCCTGGGCTCTCTGACCCAGTGTGTGTGTGTGTAAAAATGTCCTGGGCTCGCTGACCCAGTGTGTGTGTGTGTAAAGATGTCCTGGGCTCGCTGACCCAGTGTGTGTGTGTGTGTGTGGGTGTGTGTGTGTGTGTAAAGATGTCCTGGGCTTTCTGACCCAGTGTGTGTGTGTGTGTGGGTGTGTAAAGATGTTCTGGGCTCTCTGACCCAGTGTTTGTGTGTGTGTGTAAAAATGTTCTGGGCTCTCTGACCCTGTGTGTGTGAGTGTGTGTGTGTGTAAAGATGGTCTGGGCTCTCTGACCCAGTGTGTGTGTGTGTGTGTGTGTGTGTGTGTAAAGATGTTCTGGGCTCGCTGACCCAGTGTGTGTGTGTGTGTGTGCAAAGATGTTCTGGGCTCTCTGACCCAGTGTGTGTGTGTGTGTGTGTGTGTGTGTAAAGATGTTCTGGGCTCTCTGACCCAGTGTGTGTTTGTGTGTGTGTGTAATGATGTTCTGGGCACTCTGGCCCAGTGTGTGTGTGTGTGTGTGTAAAGATGTCCTGGGCTCGCTGACCCAGTGTGTGTGTGTGTGTGTGTGTGTAAGGATGTCCTGGGCTCTCTGACCCAGTGTGTGTGTGTGTAAAAATGTCCTGGGCTCGCTGACCCAGTGTGTGTGTGTGTAAAGATGTCCTGGGCTCGCTGACCCAGTGTGTGTGTGTGTGTGTGGGTGTGTGTGTGTGTGTAAAGATGTCCTGGGCTTTCTGACCCAGTGTGTGTGTGTGTGTGGGTGTGTAAAGATGTTCTGGGCTCTCTGACCCAGTGTTTGTGTGTGTGTGTAAAAATGTTCTGGGCTCTCTGACCCTGTGTGTGTGAGTGTGTGTGTGTGTAAAGATGGTCTGGGCTCTCTGACCCAGTGTGTGTGTGTGTGTGTGTGTGTGTGTGTAAAGATGTTCTGGGCTCGCTGACCCAGTGTGTGTGTGTGTGTGTGCAAAGATGTTCTGGGCTCTCTGACCCAGTGTGTGTGTGTGTGTGTGTGTGTGTGTAAAGATGTTCTGGGCTCTCTGACCCAGTGTGTGTTTGTGTGTGTGTGTAATGATGTTCTGTGCACTCTGACCCAGTGTGTGTGTGTGTGTGTGTAAAGATGTCCTGGGCTCTCTGACCCAGTGTGTGTGTGTGTGTGTGTGTGTGTGTGTGTGTAAAGATGTTCTGGGCTCGCTGACCCAGTGTGTGTGTGTGTGTGTGTGCAAAGATGTTCTGGGCTCTCTGACCCAGTGTGTGTGTGTGTGTGTGTAAATATGTTCAGGGCTCTCTGACCCAGTGTGTGTGTGTGTGTGTGTAAAGATGTCCTGGGCTCGCTGACCCAGTGTGTGTGTGTGTAAAAATGTCCTGGGCTCGCTGACCCAGTGTGTGTGTGTGTAAAGATGTCCTGGGCTCGCTGACCCAGTGTGTGTGTGTGTGTGTGGGTGTGTGTGTGTGTGTAAAGATGTCCTGGGCTTTCTGACCCAGTGTGTGTGTGTGTGTGGGTGTGTAAAGATGTTCTGGGCTCTCTGACCCAGTGTTTGTGTGTGTGTGTAAAAATGTTCTGGGCTCTCTGACCCTGTGTGTGTGAGTGTGTGTGTGTGTAAAGATGGTCTGGGCTCTCTGACCCAGTGTGTGTGTGTGTGTGTGTGTGTGTGTGTGTAAAGATGTTCTGGGCTCGCTGACCCAGTGTGTGTGTGTGTGTGTGTGCAAAGATGTTCTGGGCTCTCTGACCCAGTGTGTGTGTGTGTGTGTGTGTGTGTGTAAAGATGTTCTGGGCTCTCTGACCCAGTGTGTGTTTGTGTGTGTGTGTAATGATGTTCTGGGCACTCTGACCCAGTGTGTGTGTGTGTGTGTGTAAAGATGTCCTGGGCTCGCTGACCCAGTGTGTGTGTGTGTGTAAAGATGTCCTGGGCTTGCTGGCCCAGTGTGTGTGTGTGTGTAAAGATGTCCTGGGCTCTCTGACCCAGTGTGTGTGTGTGTGTGTGTGTGTGTGTGTGTAATGATGTTCTGGGCTCTCTGACCCAGTGTGTGTGTGTAAAGATGTTCTGGGCTCGCTGACCCAGTGTGTGTGTGTGTGTTTGTGTGCAAAGATGATCTGGGCTCTCTGACCCAGTGTGTGTGTGTGTCTGTGTGTGTAAAGATGTTCGGGGCTCTCTGACCCAGTGTGTGTGTGTGTGTGTGTGTGTAAAGATGTTCGGGGCTCTCTGACCCAGTGTGTGTGTGTGTGTGTGTGTGTAAAGATGTCCTGGGCTCGCTGACCCAGTGTGTGTGTGTGTGTGTGTGTAAGGATGTCCTGGGCTCTCTGACCCAGTGTGTGTGTGTGTAAAGATGTCCTGGGCTCGCTGACCCTGTGTGTGTGTGTGTGTGTGTAAAAATGTTCTGCGCTCTCTGACCCAGTGTGTGTGTGTGTGTGTGTGTAAAGATGTCCTGGGCTCTTGGCCCAGTGTGTGTGTGTGTGTAAAGATGTCCTGGGCTCTCTGACCCAGTGTGTGTGTGTGTGTGTGTGTGTGTGTAAAGATGTTCTGGGCTCTCTGACCCAGTGTGTGTGTGTGTGTAAAGATGTCCTGGGCTCGCTGACCCAGTGTGTGTGTGTGTGTGTGTGTGTGTGTGTGCAAAGATGTTCTGGGCTTTCTGACCCAGTGTGTGTGAGTGTGTGTGTGTGTAAAGATGTTCTGGGCTCTCTGACCCAGTGTGTGTGTGTGTGTGTGTGTGTGTGTGTAAAGATGTTCTGGGCTCGCTGACCCAGTGTGTGTGTGTGTGTGTGTGCAAAGATGTTCTGGGCTCTCTGACCCAGTGTGTGTGTGTGTGTGTGTAAATATGTTCAGGGCTCTCTGACCCAGTGTGTGTGTGTGTGTGTGTAAAGATGTCCTGGGCTCGCTGACCCAGTGTGTGTGTGTGTGTGTGTGTGTAAGGATGTCCTGGGCTCTCTGACCCAGTGTGTGTGTGTGTAAAAATGTCCTGGGCTCGCTGACCCAGTGTGTGTGTGTGTAAAGATGTCCTGGGCTCGCTGACCCAGTGTGTGTGTGTGTGTGTGGGTGTGTGTGTGTGTAAAGATGTCCTGGGCTTTCTGACCCAGTGTGTGTGTGTGTGTGGGTGTGTAAAGATGTTCTGGGCTCTCTGACCCAGTGTTTGTGTGTGTGTGTAAAAATGTTCTGGGCTCTCTGACCCTGTGTGTGTGAGTGTGTGTGTGTGTAAAGATGGTCTGGGCTCTCTGACCCAGTGTGTGTGTGTGTGTGTGTGTGTGTGTGTAAAGATGTTCTGGGCTCGCTGACCCAGTGTGTGTGTGTGTGTGTGCAAAGATGTTCTGGGCTCTCTGACCCAGTGTGTGTGTGTGTGTGTGTGTGTGTGTAAAGATGTTCTGGGCTCTCTGACCCAGTGTGTGTTTGTGTGTGTGTGTAATGATGTTCTGGGCACTCTGACCCAGTGTGTGTGTGTGTGTGTAAAGATGTCCTGGGCTCTCTGACCCAGTGTGTGTGTGTGTGTGTGTGTGTGTGTGTGTAAAGATGTTCTGGGCTCGCTGACCCAGTGTGTGTGTGTGTGTGTGTGCAAAGATGTTCTGGGCTCTCTGACCCAGTGTGTGTGTGTGTGTGTGTAAATATGTTCAGGGCTCTCTGACCCAGTGTGTGTGTGTGTGTGTGTAAAGATGTCCTGGGCTCGCTGACCCAGTGTGTGTGTGTGTGTGTGTGTGTAAGGATGTCCTGGGCTCTCTGACCCAGTGTGTGTGTGTGTAAAAATGTCCTGGGCTCGCTGACCCAGTGTGTGTGTGTGTAAAGATGTCCTGGGCTCGCTGACCCAGTGTGTGTGTGTGTGTGTGGGTGTGTGTGTGTGTGTAAAGATGTCCTGGGCTTTCTGACCCAGTGTGTGTGTGTGTGTGGGTGTGTAAAGATGTTCTGGGCTCTCTGACCCAGTGTTTGTGTGTGTGTGTAAAAATGTTCTGGGCTCTCTGACCCTGTGTGTGTGAGTGTGTGTGTGTGTAAAGATGGTCTGGGCTCTCTGACCCAGTGTGTGTGTGTGTGTGTGTGTGTGTGTGTAAAGATGTTCTGGGCTCGCTGACCCAGTGTGTGTGTGTGTGTGTGCAAAGATGTTCTGGGCTCTCTGACCCAGTGTGTGTGTGTGTGTGTGTGTGTGTGTAAAGATGTTCTGGGCTCTCTGACCCAGTGTGTGTTTGTGTGTGTGTGTAATGATGTTCTGGGCACTCTGACCCAGTGTGTGTGTGTGTGTGTGTAAAGATGTCCTGGGCTCGCTGACCCAGTGTGTGTGTGTGTGTGTGTGTGTAAGGATGTCCTGGGCTCTCTGACCCAGTGTGTGTGTGTGTAAAAATGTCCTGGGCTCGCTGACCCAGTGTGTGTGTGTGTAAAGATGTCCTGGGCTCGCTGACCCAGTGTGTGTGTGTGTGTGTGGGTGTGTGTGTGTGTGTAAAGATGTCCTGGGCTTTCTGACCCAGTGTGTGTGTGTGTGTGGGTGTGTAAAGATGTTCTGGGCTCTCTAACCCAGTGTTTGTGTGTGTGTGTAAAAATGTTCTGGGCTCTCTGACCCTGTGTGTGTGAGTGTGTGTGTGTGTAAAGATGGTCTGGGCTCTCTGACCCAGTGTGTGTGTGTGTGTGTGTGTGTGTGTGTAAAGATGTTCTGGGCTCGCTGACCCAGTGTGTGTGTGTGTGTGTGCAAAGATGTTCTGGGCTCTCTGACCCAGTGTGTGTGTGTGTGTGTGTGTGTGTGTAAAGATGTTCTGGGCTCTCTGACCCAGTGTGTGTTTGTGTGTGTGTGTAATGATGTTCTGTGCACTCTGACCCAGTGTGTGTGTGTGTGTGTGTAAAGATGTCCTGGGCTCTCTGACCCAGTGTGTGTGTGTGTGTGTGTGTGTGTGTGTGTGTAAAGATGTTCTGGGCTCGCTGACCCAGTGTGTGTGTGTGTGTGTGTGCAAAGATGTTCTGGGCTCTCTGACCCAGTGTGTGTGTGTGTGTGTGTAAATATGTTCAGGGCTCTCTGACCCAGTGTGTGTGTGTGTGTGTGTAAAGATGTCCTGGGCTCGCTGACCCAGTGTGTGTGTGTGTAAAAATGTCCTGGGCTCGCTGACCCAGTGTGTGTGTGTGTAAAGATGTCCTGGGCTCGCTGACCCAGTGTGTGTGTGTGTGTGTGGGTGTGTGTGTGTGTGTAAAGATGTCCTGGGCTTTCTGACCCAGTGTGTGTGTGTGTGTGGGTGTGTAAAGATGTTCTGGGCTCTCTGACCCAGTGTTTGTGTGTGTGTGTAAAAATGTTCTGGGCTCTCTGACCCTGTGTGTGTGAGTGTGTGTGTGTGTAAAGATGGTCTGGGCTCTCTGACCCAGTGTGTGTGTGTGTGTGTGTGTGTGTGTGTGTAAAGATGTTCTGGGCTCGCTGACCCAGTGTGTGTGTGTGTGTGTGTGCAAAGATGTTCTGGGCTCTCTGACCCAGTGTGTGTGTGTGTGTGTGTGTGTGTGTAAAGATGTTCTGGGCTCTCTGACCCAGTGTGTGTTTGTGTGTGTGTGTAATGATGTTCTGGGCACTCTGACCCAGTGTGTGTGTGTGTGTGTGTAAAGATGTCCTGGGCTCGCTGACCCAGTGTGTGTGTGTGTGTAAAGATGTCCTGGGCTTGCTGGCCCAGTGTGTGTGTGTGTGTAAAGATGTCTTGGGCTTTCTGACCCAGTGTGTGTGTGTGTGTGTGTGTGTGTAAAGATGTTCTGGGCTCTCTGACCCAGTGTTTGTGTGTGTGTGTAAAAATGTTCTGGGCTCTCTGACCCAGTGTGTGTGTGTGTGTGTAAAGATGTCCTGGGCTCTCTGACCCAGTGTGTGTGTGTGTGTGTGTGTGTGTAAAGATGTCCTGGGCTTTCTGAACCAGTGTGTGTGTGTAAAGCTGTTCTGGGCTCTCTGACCCCGTGTGTGTGTGTAAAGATGTCCTGGGCTCTCTGAACCAGTGTGTGTGTGTGTAAAGATGTCCTGGGCTCTCTGACCCAGTGTGTGTGTGTGTGTGTGTGTGTAAAGATGTCCTGGGCTTTCTGAACCAGTGTGTGTGTGTAAAGATGTCCTGGGCTCTCTGAACCAGTGTGTGTGTGTGTGTGTGTGTGCGTGTGCGTGTGTGTAAAGATGTCCTGGGCTCTCTGACCAGTGTGTGTGTGTGTGTAAAGATGTCCTGGGCTTGCTGACCCAGTGTGTGTGTGTGTGTTTGTGTAAAGATGTCCTGGGCTCGCTGACCCAGTGTGTGTGTGTGTGTGTGTGTGTGTGTGTAAAGATGTCCTGGGCTTTCTGACCCAGTGTGTGTGTGTGTGTGTGTGTGTGTGTGTAAAGATGTTCTGGGCTCTCTGACCCAGTGTGTGTGTGTGTGTGTGTAAAAATGTTCTGGGCTCTCTGACCCAGTGTGTGTGTGTGTAAAGATGTCCTGGGCTCTCTGAACCAGTGTGTGTGTGTGTGTGTGTGTAAAGATGTCCTGGGCTCTCTGACCCAGTGTGTGTGTGTGTAAAGATGTCCTGGTCTCTCTGAACCAGTGTGTGTGTGTGTGTGTGTGTGTAAAGATGTCCTGGGCTCTCTGACCCAGTGTGTGTGTGTGTGTAAAGATGTTCTGGGGTCGCTGACCCAGTGTGTGTGTGTGTGTGTGTGTGTAAAGATGTCCTGAGCTCTCTGACCCAGTGTGTGTGTGTAAAGATGTCCTGGTCTCGCTGACCCAGTGTGTGTGTGTGTGTGTAAAGATGTCCTGGGCTCTCTGACCCAGTGTGTGTGTGTGTGTGTGTGTGTGTGTAAAGATGTCCTGGGCTCGCTGACCCAGTGTGTGTGTGTGTGTGTGTGTGTGTGTGTGTAAAGATGTCCTGGGCTCGCTGACCCAGTGTATGTGTGTGTGTGTGTGTGTGTGTAAAAATGTCCTGGGCTTTCTGACCCAGTGTGTGTGTATGTGTGTGTGTGTAAAGATGTTCTGGGCTCTCTGACCCAGTGTGTGTGTGTGTGTAAAGATGTCCTGGGCTCTCTGACCCAGTGTGTGTGTGTGTGTGTGTGTAAAGATGTCCTGGGCTCTCTGACCCCGTGTGTGTGTGTGTGTGTGTGTGTGTGTAAAGATGTCCTGGGCTCTCTGACCCAGTGTGTGTGTGTGTGTGTGTGTGTGTGTGTAAAGATGTCCTGGGCTCTCTGACCCAGTGTGTGTGTGTGTGTGTAAAGATGTCCTGGGCTCTCTGACCCAGTGTGTGTGTGTGTGTGTGTAATGATGTTCTGGGCTCTCTGACCCAGTGTGTGTGTGTAAAGATGTTCTGGGCTCGCTGACCCAGTGTGTGTGTGTGTGTTTGTGTGCAAAGATGATCTGGGCTCTCTGACCCAGTGTGTGTGTGTGTGTGTGTGTGTAAAGATGTTCGGGGCTCTCTGACCCAGTGTGTGTGTGTGTGTGTGTGTGTAAAGATGTTCGGGGCTCTCTGACCCAGTGTGTGTGTGTGTGTGTGTGTGTGTGTGTAAAGAAGTCCTGGGCCTGCTGACCCAGTGTGTGTGTGTGTGTGTGTGTGTGTGTGTAAAGATGTCCTGGGCTCGCTGACCCAGTGTGTGTGTGTGTGTGTGTGTGTAAAGATGTCATGGGCTCTCTGACCCAGTGTGTGTGTGTGTGTGTGTGTGTGTAAAGATGTCCTGGGCTCGCTGACCCAGTGTGTGTGTGTAAAGATGTTCTGGGCTCTCTGACCCAGTGTGTGTGTGTGTGTGTGTGTGTGTGTAAAGATGTCCTGGGCTTTCTGACCCAGTGTGTGTGTGTAAAGATGTGCTGGGCTCTCTGACCCAGTGTGTGTGTGTGTAAAGATGTCCTGGGCTCTCTGACCCAGTGTGTGTGTGTGTGTGTGTAAAGATGTTCTGGGCTCTCTGACCCAGTGTGTGTGTGTAAAGATGTCCTGGGCTCTCTGACCCAGTGTGTGTGTGTGTGTGTGTAAAGATGTCCTGGGCTCTCTGACCCAGTGTGTGTGTGTGTGTGTGTGTGTGTGTAAAGATGTTCTGGGCTCTCTGACCCAGTGTGTGTGTGTAAAGATGTTCTGGGCTCTCTGACCCAGTGTGTGTGTGTAAAGATGTCCTGGGCTCTCTGACCCAGTGCGTGTGTGTGTGTGTGTGTAAGGATGTCCTGGGCTCTCTGACCAGTGTGTGTGTGTGTGTGTGTGTGTAAAGATGTCCTGGGCTCTCTGACCAGTGTGTGTGTGTGTGTGTGTGTGTGTGTAAAGATGTCCTGGGCTCTCTGACCAGTGTGTGTGTGTGTGTGTGTGTGTGTGTAAAGATGTCCTGGGCTCTCTGACCCAGTGTGTGTGTGTGTGTGTGTGTGTAAAGATGTCCTCGGCTCTCTGACCCAGTGTGTGTGTGTGTGTGTGTGTGTAAAGATGTCCTGGGCTCTCTGACCCAGTGTGTGTGTGTGTGTGTGTAAAGATGTCCTGGGCTCTCTGACCCAGTGTGTGTGTTTGTGTGTGTGTGTGTGTGTGTGTGTAAAGATGTCCTGGGCTCTCTGACCCAGTGTGTGTGTGTGTGTGTGTGTGTGTGTAAAGATGTCCTGGGCTCTCTGACCCAGTGTGTGTGTGTAAAGATGTCCTGGGCTCTCTGACCCAGTGTGTGTGTGTGTGTGTGTGTAAAGATGTCCTGGGCTCTCTGACCCAGTGTGTGTGTGTAAAGATGTCCTGGGCTCTCTGACCCAGTGTGTGTGTGTGTGTGTGTGTGTAAAGATGTCCTGGGCTCTCTGACCCAGTGTGTGTGTGTGTGTGTGTGTAAAGATGTCCTGGGCTCTCTGACCCAGTGTGTGTGTGTGTGTGTAAAGATGTCCTGGGCTCTCTGACCCAGTGTGTGTGTGTGTGTGTGTGTGTGTAAAGATGTCCTGGGCTCTCTGACCCAGTGTGTGTGTGTGTGTGTGTGTGTGTAAAGATGTCCTGGGCTCTCTGACCCAGTGTGTGTGTGTGTGTGTGTGTGTGTAAAGATGTCCTGGGCTCTCTGACCCAGTGTGTGTGTGTAAAGATGTCCTGGGCTCTCTGACCCAGTGTGTGTGTGTGTGTGTGTGTGTGTGTAAAGATGTCCTGGGCTCTCTGACCCAGTGTGTGTGTGTAAAGATGTCCTGGGCTCTCTGACCCAGTGTGTGTGTGTGTGTGTGTGTAAAGATGTCCTGGGCTCTCTGACCCAGTGTGTGTGTGTGTGTGTGTGTAAAGATGTCCTGGGCTCTCTGACCCAGTGTGTGTGTGTGTGTGTAAAGATGTCCTGGGCTCTCTGACCCAGTGTGTGTGTGTGTGTGTGTGTGTGTAAAGATGTCCTGGGCTCTCTGACCCAGTGTGTGTGTGTGTGTGTGTGTGTAAAGATGATCTGGGCTCTCTGACCCAGTGTGTGTGTGTGTGTGTGTGTGTGTAAAGATGTCCTGGGCTCTCTGACCCAGTGTGTGTGTGTGTGTGTGTGTGTAAAGATGTCCTGGGCTCTCTGACCCAGTGTGTGTGTGTGTAAAGATGTCCTGGGCTCGCTGACCCAGTGTTTGTGTGTATGTGTGTGTAAAGATGATCTGGGCTCTCTGACCCAGTGTGTGTGTGTGTGTGTGTGTAAAGATGTCCTGGGCTCTCTGACCCACTGTGTGTGTGTGTGTGTGTGTAAAGATGTTCGGGGCTCTCTGACCCAGTGTGTGTGAGTGTGTGTGTGTGTAAAGATGTCCTGGGCTCTCTGACCCAGTGTGTGTGTGTGTGTGTGTGTGTAAAGATGTCCTGGGCTCTCTGACCCACTGTGTGTGTGTGTGTGTGTGTAAAGATGTTCTGGGCTCTCTGACCCAGTGTGTGTGTGTGTGTGTGTGTGTGTGTGTAAAGATGTCCTGGGCTCTCTGACCCAGTGTGTGTGTGTGTGTGTGTAAAGATGTCCTGGGCTCTCTGACCCAGTGTGTGTGTGTGTGTGTGTGTGTGTAAAGATGTTCTGGGCTCTCTGACCCAGTGTGTGTGTGTGTGTGTGTGTGTGTGTAAAGATGTCCTGGGCTCTCTGACCCAGTGTGTGTGTGTGTGTGTGTAAAGATGTCCTGGGCTCTCTGACCCAGTGTGTGTGTGTGTGTGTGTGTGTGTAAAGATGTTCTGGGCTCTCTGACCCAGTGTGTGTGTGTGTGTGTGTGTGTGTAAAGATGTTCTGGGCTCTCTGACCCAGTGTGTGTGTGTGTGTGTGTGTGTGTGTAAAGATGTCCTGGGCTCTCTGACCCAGTGTGTGTGTGTGTGTGTGTAAAGATGTCCTGGGCTCTCTGACCCAGTGTGTGTGTGTGTGTGTGTGTGTGTAAAGATGTTCTGGGCTCTCTGACCCAGTGTGTGTGTGTGTGTGTGTGTGTAAAGATGTCCTGGGCTTTCTGACCCAGTGTGTGTGTGTAAAGATGTCCTGGGCTCTCTGACCCAGTGTGTGTGTGTGTGTGTAAGGATGTCCTGGGCTCTCTGACCCAGTGTGTGTGTGTAAAGATGACCTGGGCTCTCTGACCCAGTGTGTGTGTGTGTGTGTGTGTGTGTGTAAAGATGTTCTGGGCTCTCTGACCCAGTGTGTGTGTGTAAAGATGTCCTGGGCTCTCTGACCAGTGTGTGTGTGTGTGTGTAAAGATGTCCTGGGCTCGCTGACCCAGTGTGCGTGTGTGTGTGTAAAGATGTCCTGGGCTTTCTGACCCAGTGTATGTGTGAGTGTGTGTGTGTGTGTGTGTGTAAAGATGTCCTGGGCTTTCTGACCCAGTGTGTATGTGTGTGTGTGTGTGTGTAAAGATGTTCTGGGCTCTCTGACCCAGTGTGTGTGTGTGCACGTGTGTAAAGATGTCCTGGGCTCTCTGACCCAGTGTGTATGTGTGTGTGTGTGTGTGTAAAGATGTTCTGGGCTCTCTGACACAGTGTGTGTGTGTGTGTAAAGATGTTCTGGGCTCTCTGACCCAGTGTGTGTGTGTGTGTGTGTGTGTAAAGATGTCCTGGGCTCTTGACCCAGTGTGTGTGTGTGTAAAGATGTTCTGGGCTCTCTGACCCAGTGTGTGTGTGTGTGTGTGTGTGTAAAGATGTCCTGGGCTCTCTAACCCAGTGTGTGTGTGTTTGTGTGTGTGTGTGTAAAGATGTCCTGGGCTCTCTGACCCAGTGTGTTTGTGTGTGTGTGTGTGTAAAGATGTCCTGGGCTCGCTGACCCTGTGTGTGTGTGTGTGTGTGTGTGTATGTAGAGATGTCCTGGGCTCGCTGACCCAGTGTGTGTGTGTGTGTGTGTGTGTGTGTGTGTGTGTAAAGATGTTCTGGGCTTTCTGACCCAGTGTGTGAGTGTGTGTGTGTGTAAAGATGTTCTGGGCTCTCTGACCCAGTGTGTGTGTTTGTGTGTGTGTGTGTGTAAAGATGTTCTGGGCTCGCTGACCCAGTGTGTTTGTGTGTGTGTGTGTGTAAAGATGTCCTGGGCTCGCTGACCCTGTGTGTGTGTGTGTGTGTGTGTGTGTGTATGTAGAGATGTCCTGGGCTCGCTGACCCAGTGTGTGTGTGTGTGTGTGTAAAGATGTCCTGGGCTCGCTGACCCAGTGTGTGTGTGTGTGTAAAGATGTCCTGGGCTCGCTGGCTCAGTGTGTGTGTGTGTGTGTGTGTGTGTGTAAAGATGTCCTCGGCTCTCTGACCCAGTGTGTGTGTGTGTGTGTGTGTGTAAAGATGTCCTGGGCTCTCTGACCCAGTGTGTGTGTGTGTGTGTAAAGATGTCCTGGGCTCTCTGACCCAGTGTGTGTGTTTGTGTGTGTGTGTGTGTGTGTGTGTAAAGATGTCCTGGGCTCTCTGACCCAGTGTGTGTGTGTGTGTGTGTGTGTGTGTAAAGATGTCCTGGGCTCTCTGACCCAGTGTGTGTGTGTAAAGATGTCCTGGGCTCTCTGACCCAGTGTGTGTGTGTGTGTGTGTGTAAAGATGTCCTGGGCTCTCTGACCCAGTGTGTGTGTGTAAAGATGTCCTGGGCTCTCTGACCCAGTGTGTGTGTGTGTGTGTGTGTGTAAAGATGTCCTGGGCTCTCTGACCCAGTGTGTGTGTGTGTGTGTGTGTAAAGATGTCCTGGGCTCTCTGACCCAGTGTGTGTGTGTGTGTGTAAAGATGTCCTGGGCTCTCTGACCCAGTGTGTGTGTGTGTGTGTGTGTGTGTAAAGATGTCCTGGGCTCTCTGACCCAGTGTGTGTGTGTGTGTGTGTGTGTGTGTAAAGATGTCCTGGGCTCTCTGACCCAGTGTGTGTGTGTGTGTGTGTGTGTGTAAAGATGTCCTGGGCTCTCTGACCCAGTGTGTGTGTGTAAAGATGTCCTGGGCTCTCTGACCCAGTGTGTGTGTGTGTGTGTGTGTGTGTGTAAAGATGTCCTGGGCTCTCTGACCCAGTGTGTGTGTGTAAAGATGTCCTGGGCTCTCTGACCCAGTGTGTGTGTGTGTGTGTGTGTAAAGATGTCCTGGGCTCTCTGACCCAGTGTGTGTGTGTGTGTGTGTGTAAAGATGTCCTGGGCTCTCTGACCCAGTGTGTGTGTGTGTGTGTAAAGATGTCCTGGGCTCTCTGACCCAGTGTGTGTGTGTGTGTGTGTGTGTGTAAAGATGTCCTGGGCTCTCTGACCCAGTGTGTGTGTGTGTGTGTGTGTAAAGATGATCTGGGCTCTCTGACCCAGTGTGTGTGTGTGTGTGTGTGTGTGTAAAGATGTCCTGGGCTCTCTGACCCAGTGTGTGTGTGTGTGTGTGTGTGTAAAGATGTCCTGGGCTCTCTGACCCAGTGTGTGTGTGTGTAAAGATGTCCTGGGCTCTCTGACCCAGTGTGTGTGTGTGTGTGTGTGTGTAAAGATGATCTGGGCTCTCTGACCCAGTGTGTGTGTGTGTGTGTGTGTGTGTAAAGATGTCCTGGGCTCTCTGACCCAGTGTGTGTGTGTGTGTGTGTGTGTAAAGATGTCCTGGGCTCTCTGACCCAGTGTGTGTGTGTGTAAAGATGTCCTGGGCTCGCTGACCCAGTGTTTGTGTGTATGTGTGTGTAAAGATGATCTGGGCTCTCTGACCCAGTGTGTGTGTGTGTGTGTGTGTAAAGATGTCCTGGGCTCTCTGACCCACTGTGTGTGTGTGTGTGTGTGTAAAGATGTTCGGGGCTCTCTGACCCAGTGTGTGTGAGTGTGTGTGTGTGTAAAGATGTCCTGGGCTCTCTGACCCAGTGTGTGTGTGTGTGTGTGTGTGTAAAGATGTCCTGGGCTCTCTGACCCACTGTGTGTGTGTGTGTGTGTGTAAAGATGTTCTGGGCTCTCTGACCCAGTGTGTGTGTGTGTGTGTGTGTGTGTGTGTAAAGATGTCCTGGGCTCTCTGACCCAGTGTGTGTGTGTGTGTGTGTAAAGATGTCCTGGGCTCTCTGACCCAGTGTGTGTGTGTGTGTGTGTGTGTGTAAAGATGTTCTGGGCTCTCTGACCCAGTGTGTGTGTGTGTGTGTGTGTGTGTGTAAAGATGTCCTGGGCTCTCTGACCCAGTGTGTGTGTGTGTGTGTGTAAAGATGTCCTGGGCTCTCTGACCCAGTGTGTGTGTGTGTGTGTGTGTGTGTAAAGATGTTCTGGGCTCTCTGACCCAGTGTGTGTGTGTGTGTGTGTGTGTAAAGATGTCCTGGGCTTTCTGACCCAGTGTGTGTGTGTAAAGATGTCCTGGGCTCTCTGACCCAGTGTGTGTGTGTGTGTGTAAGGATGTCCTGGGCTCTCTGACCCAGTGTGTGTGTGTAAAGATGACCTGGGCTCTCTGACCCAGTGTGTGTGTGTGTGTGTGTGTGTGTGTAAAGATGTTCTGGGCTCTCTGACCCAGTGTGTGTGTGTAAAGATGTCCTGGGCTCTCTGACCAGTGTGTGTGTGTGTGTGTAAAGATGTCCTGGGCTCGCTGACCCAGTGTGCGTGTGTGTGTGTAAAGATGTCCTGGGCTTTCTGACCCAGTGTATGTGTGAGTGTGTGTGTGTGTGTGTGTGTAAAGATGTCCTGGGCTTTCTGACCCAGTGTGTATGTGTGTGTGTGTGTGTGTAAAGATGTTCTGGGCTCTCTGACCCAGTGTGTGTGTGTGCACGTGTGTAAAGATGTCCTGGGCTCTCTGACCCAGTGTGTATGTGTGTGTGTGTGTGTGTAAAGATGTTCTGGGCTCTCTGACACAGTGTGTGTGTGTGTGTAAAGATGTTCTGGGCTCTCTGACCCAGTGTGTGTGTGTGTGTGTGTGTGTAAAGATGTCCTGGGCTCTTGACCCAGTGTGTGTGTGTGTAAAGATGTTCTGGGCTCTCTGACCCAGTGTGTGTGTGTGTGTGTGTGTGTAAAGATGTCCTGGGCTCTCTAACCCAGTGTGTGTGTGTTTGTGTGTGTGTGTGTAAAGATGTCCTGGGCTCTCTGACCCAGTGTGTTTGTGTGTGTGTGTGTGTAAAGATGTCCTGGGCTCGCTGACCCTGTGTGTGTGTGTGTGTGTGTGTGTATGTAGAGATGTCCTGGGCTCGCTGACCCAGTGTGTGTGTGTGTGTGTGTGTGTGTGTGTGTGTGTAAAGATGTTCTGGGCTTTCTGACCCAGTGTGTGAGTGTGTGTGTGTGTAAAGATGTTCTGGGCTCTCTGACCCAGTGTGTGTGTTTGTGTGTGTGTGTGTGTAAAGATGTTCTGGGCTCGCTGACCCAGTGTGTTTGTGTGTGTGTGTGTGTAAAGATGTCCTGGGCTCGCTGACCCTGTGTGTGTGTGTGTGTGTGTGTGTGTGTATGTAGAGATGTCCTGGGCTCGCTGACCCAGTGTGTGTGTGTGTGTGTGTGTAAAGATGTCCTGGGCTCGCTGACCCAGTGTGTGTGTGTGTGTAAAGATGTCCTGGGCTCGCTGGCTCAGTGTGTGTGTGTGTGTGTGTGTGTGTAAAGATGTCCTCGGCTCTCTGACCCAGTGTGTGTGTGTGTGTGTGTGTGTGGAAAGATGTCCTGGGCTCTCTGACCCAGTGTGTGTGTGTGTGTGTAAAGATGTCCTGGGCTCTCTGACCCAGTGTGTGTGTTTGTGTGTGTGTGTGTGTGTGTGTGTGTAAAGATGTCCTGGGCTCTCTGACCCAGTGTGTGTGTGTGTGTGTGTGTGTGTGTAAAGATGTCCTGGGCTCTCTGACCCAGTGTGTGTGTGTAAAGATGTCCTGGGCTCTCTGACCCAGTGTGTGTGTGTGTGTGTGTGTAAAGATGTCCTGGGCTCTCTGACCCAGTGTGTGTGTGTAAAGATGTCCTGGGCTCTCTGACCCAGTGTGTGTGTGTGTGTGTGTGTGTAAAGATGTCCTGGGCTCTCTGACCCAGTGTGTGTGTGTGTGTGTGTGTAAAGATGTCCTGGGCTCTCTGACCCAGTGTGTGTGTGTGTGTGTAAAGATGTCCTGGGCTCTCTGACCCAGTGTGTGTGTGTGTGTGTGTGTGTGTAAAGATGTCCTGGGCTCTCTGACCCAGTGTGTGTGTGTGTGTGTGTGTGTGTAAAGATGTCCTGGGCTCTCTGACCCAGTGTGTGTGTGTGTGTGTGTGTGTGTAAAGATGTCCTGGGCTCTCTGACCCAGTGTGTGTGTGTAAAGATGTCCTGGGCTCTCTGACCCAGTGTGTGTGTGTGTGTGTGTGTGTGTGTAAAGATGTCCTGGGCTCTCTGACCCAGTGTGTGTGTGTAAAGATGTCCTGGGCTCTCTGACCCAGTGTGTGTGTGTGTGTGTGTGTAAAGATGTCCTGGGCTCTCTGACCCAGTGTGTGTGTGTGTGTGTGTGTAAAGATGTCCTGGGCTCTCTGACCCAGTGTGTGTGTGTGTGTGTAAAGATGTCCTGGGCTCTCTGACCCAGTGTGTGTGTGTGTGTGTGTGTGTGTAAAGATGTCCTGGGCTCTCTGACCCAGTGTGTGTGTGTGTGTGTGTGTGTAAAGATGATCTGGGCTCTCTGACCCAGTGTGTGTGTGTGTGTGTGTGTGTGTGTAAAGATGTCCTGGGCTCTCTGACCCAGTGTGTGTGTGTGTGTGTGTGTGTAAAGATGTCCTGGGCTCTCTGACCCAGTGTGTGTGTGTGTAAAGATGTCCTGGGCTCGCTGACCCAGTGTTTGTGTGTATGTGTGTGTAAAGATGATCTGGGCTCTCTGACCCAGTGTGTGTGTGTGTGTGTGTGTAAAGATGTCCTGGGCTCTCTGACCCACTGTGTGTGTGTGTGTGTGTGTAAAGATGTTCGGGGCTCTCTGACCCAGTGTGTGTGAGTGTGTGTGTGTGTAAAGATGTCCTGGGCTCTCTGACCCAGTGTGTGTGTGTGTGTGTGTGTGTAAAGATGTCCTGGGCTCTCTGACCCACTGTGTGTGTGTGTGTGTGTGTAAAGATGTTCTGGGCTCTCTGACCCAGTGTGTGTGTGTGTGTGTGTGTGTGTGTGTAAAGATGTCCTGGGCTCTCTGACCCAGTGTGTGTGTGTGTGTGTGTAAAGATGTCCTGGGCTCTCTGACCCAGTGTGTGTGTGTGTGTGTGTGTGTGTAAAGATGTTCTGGGCTCTCTGACCCAGTGTGTGTGTGTGTGTGTGTGTGTGTGTAAAGATGTCCTGGGCTCTCTGACCCAGTGTGTGTGTGTGTGTGTGTAAAGATGTCCTGGGCTCTCTGACCCAGTGTGTGTGTGTGTGTGTGTGTGTGTAAAGATGTTCTGGGCTCTCTGACCCAGTGTGTGTGTGTGTGTGTGTGTGTAAAGATGTCCTGGGCTTTCTGACCCAGTGTGTGTGTGTAAAGATGTCCTGGGCTCTCTGACCCAGTGTGTGTGTGTGTGTGTAAGGATGTCCTGGGCTCTCTGACCCAGTGTGTGTGTGTAAAGATGACCTGGGCTCTCTGACCCAGTGTGTGTGTGTGTGTGTGTGTGTGTGTAAAGATGTTCTGGGCTCTCTGACCCAGTGTGTGTGTGTAAAGATGTCCTGGGCTCTCTGACCAGTGTGTGTGTGTGTGTGTAAAGATGTCCTGGGCTCGCTGACCCAGTGTGCGTGTGTGTGTGTAAAGATGTCCTGGGCTTTCTGACCCAGTGTATGTGTGAGTGTGTGTGTGTGTGTGTGTGTAAAGATGTCCTGGGCTTTCTGACCCAGTGTGTATGTGTGTGTGTGTGTGTGTAAAGATGTTCTGGGCTCTCTGACCCAGTGTGTGTGTGTGCACGTGTGTAAAGATGTCCTGGGCTCTCTGACCCAGTGTGTATGTGTGTGTGTGTGTGTGTAAAGATGTTCTGGGCTCTCTGACACAGTGTGTGTGTGTGTGTAAAGATGTTCTGGGCTCTCTGACCCAGTGTGTGTGTGTGTGTGTGTGTGTAAAGATGTCCTGGGCTCTTGACCCAGTGTGTGTGTGTGTAAAGATGTTCTGGGCTCTCTGACCCAGTGTGTGTGTGTGTGTGTGTGTGTAAAGATGTCCTGGGCTCTCTAACCCAGTGTGTGTGTGTTTGTGTGTGTGTGTGTAAAGATGTCCTGGGCTCTCTGACCCAGTGTGTTTGTGTGTGTGTGTGTGTAAAGATGTCCTGGGCTCGCTGACCCTGTGTGTGTGTGTGTGTGTGTGTGTATGTAGAGATGTCCTGGGCTCGCTGACCCAGTGTGTGTGTGTGTGTGTGTGTGTGTGTGTGTGTGTAAAGATGTTCTGGGCTTTCTGACCCAGTGTGTGAGTGTGTGTGTGTGTAAAGATGTTCTGGGCTCTCTGACCCAGTGTGTGTGTTTGTGTGTGTGTGTGTGTAAAGATGTTCTGGGCTCGCTGACCCAGTGTGTTTGTGTGTGTGTGTGTGTAAAGATGTCCTGGGCTCGCTGACCCTGTGTGTGTGTGTGTGTGTGTGTGTGTGTATGTAGAGATGTCCTGGGCTCGCTGACCCAGTGTGTGTGTGTGTGTGTGTGTAAAGATGTCCTGGGCTCGCTGACCCAGTGTGTGTGTGTGTGTAAAGATGTCCTGGGCTCGCAGGCTCAGTGTGTGTGTGTGTGTGTGTGTGTGTGTAAAGATGTGCTGGGCTTTCTGACCCAGTGTGTGTGTGTGTGTGTGTGTGTGTGTGTGTAAAGATGTTCTGGGCTCTCTGACCCAGTGTTTGTGTGTGTGTGTAAAAATGTTCTGGGCTCTCTGACCCAGTGTGTGTGTATGTGTGTGTGTAAAGATGTCCTGGGCTCTCTGACCCAGTGTGTGTGTGTGTGTGTGTGTAAAGATGTCCTGGGCTTTCTGAACCAGTGTGTGTGTGTAAAGCTGTTCTGGGCTCTCTGACCCCTTGTGTGTGTGTAAAGATGTCCTGGGCTCACTGAACCAGTGTGTGTGTGTGTGTGTGTGTGTGCGTGTGTGTAAAGATGTCCTGGGCTCTCTGACCAGTGTGTGTGTGTGTGTAAAGATGTCCTGGGCTCGCTGACCCAGTGTGTGTGCGTGTGTGTGTGTAAAGATGTCCTGGGCTCGCTGACCCAGTGTGTGTGTGTGTGTGTGTGTGTGTAAAGATGTCCTGGGCTTTCTGACCCAGTGTGTGTGTGTGTGTGTGTGTGTGTGTAAAGATGTTCTGGGCTCTCTGACCCAGTGTGTGTGTGTGTGTGTGTAAAAATGTTCTGGGCTCTCTGACCCAGTGTGTGTGTGTGTAAAGATGTCCTGGGCTCTCTGAACCAGTGTGTGTGTGTGTGTGTGTGTGTAAAGATGTCCTGGGCTCTTGACCCAGTATGTGTGTGTGTAAAGATGTCCTGGTCTCTCTGAACCAGTGTGTGTGTGTGTGTGTGTGTAAAGATGTCCTGGGCTCTCTGACCCAGTGTGTGTGTGTGTGTGTAAAGATGTTCTGGGGTCGCTGACCCAGTGTGTGTGTGTGTGTGTGTGTGTGTGTAAAGATGTCCTGAGCTCTCTGACCCAGTGTGTGTGTGCGTGTGTAAGGATGTCCTGGGCTCTCTGACCCAGTGTGTGTGTGTAAAGATGTCCTGGGCTCGCTGACCCAGTGTGTGTGTGTGTGTGTGTAAAGATGTCCTGGGCTCTCTGACCCAGTGTGTGTGTGTGTGTGTGTGTGTGTAAAGATGTCCTGGGCTCTCTGACCCAGTGTGTGTGTGTGTGTGTGTGTGTGTAAAGATGTCCTGGGCTCTCTGACCCAGTGTGTGTGTGTGTGTGTGTAAAGATGTCCTGGGCTCTCTGACCCAGTGTGTGTGTGTGTGTGTGTGTGTGTGTGTAAAAATGTCCTGGGGTCTCTGACCCAGTGTGTGTGTGTGTGTGTGTGTGTGTGTGTAAAAATGTCCTGGGCTCTCTGACCCAGTGTGTGTGTGTGTGTGTGTGTGTGTGTATGTAAATATGTCCTGGGCTCTCTGACCCTGTGTGTGTGTGTAAAGATGTTCTGGGCTCGCTGACCCAGTGTGTGTGTGTGTGTGTGTGCAAAGATGTTCTGAGCTCTCTGACCCAGTGTGTGTGTGTGTGTGTGTGTGTGTAAATATGTTCTGGGCTCTCTGACCCAGTGTGTGTGTGTGTAAAGATGTCCTGGGCTCGCTGACCCAGTGTGTGTGTGTGTGTGTGTGTAAGGATGTCCTGGGGCCTCTGACCCAGTGTGTGTGTGTGTAAAGATGTCCTGGGCTCTCTGACCCCGTGTGGGTGTGTGTGTGTGTGTGTGTGTGTAAAGATGTCCTGGGCTCTCTGACCCAGTGTGTGTGTGTGTGTGTGTGTGTGTGTAAAGATGTCCTGGGCTCTCTGACCCAGTGTGTGTGTGTGTGTGTAAAGATGTCCTGGGCTCTCTGACCCAGTGTGTGTGTGTGTGTGTGTGTGTGTAACGATGTTCTGGGCTCTCTGACCCAGTGTGTGTGTGTAAAGATGTTCTGGGCTCGCTGACCCAGTGTGTGTGTGTGTGTGTGTGTGCAAAGATGATCTGGGCTCTCTGACCCAGTGTGTGTGTGTGTGTGTGTGTGTGTAAAGATGTTCGGGGCTCTCTGACCGAGTGTGTGTGTGTGTGTGTGTAAAGAAGTCCTGGGCCTGCTGACCCAGTGTGTGTGTGTGTGTGTAAAGATGTCATGGGCTCTCTGACCCAGTGTGTGTGTGTGTGAGTGTGTGTGTAAAGATGTCCTGGGCTCGCTGACCCAGTGTGTGTGTGTGTGTGTGTGTGTGTGTGTAAAGATGTCCTGGGCTCGCTGACCCAGTGTGTGTGTGTGTGTGTGTGTGTGTGTGTGTAAAGATGTCCTGGGATCTCTGACCCAGTGTGTGTGTGTGTGTGTGTGTGTGTCTAAAGATGTCCTGGGCTTTCTGACCCAGTGTGTGTGTGTGTGTGTGTGTGTGTGTGTAAAGATATTCTGGGCTTTCTGACCCAGTGTGTGTGTGTGTGTGTAAAGATGTTCTGGGCTCTCTGACCCAGTGTGTGTGTGTGTGTAAAGATGTCCTGGGCTCTCTGACCCAGTGTGTGTGTGTGTGTGTGTGTGTAAAAATGCCCTGGGCTCTCTGACCCAGTGTATGTGTGTGTGTGTGTGTGTAAATATGTCCTGGGCTCTCTGACTCTGTGTGTGTGTGTGTGTGTGTGTGTAAAGCTGTTCTCGGCTCTCTGACCCAGTCTGTGTGTGTGTGTGTAAAGATGTCCTGGGTTCTCTGACCCAGTGTGTGTGTGTGTGTGTGTGTGTGTAAAGATGTCCTGGGCTCTCTGACCCACTGTGTGTGTGTGTGTGTGTGTGTGAAGATGTCCTGGGCTCTCTGACCCAGTGTGTGTGTGTGTGTGTGTGTGTGTAAAGATGTCCTGGGCTCTCTGACCCAGTGTGTGTGTGTGTGTGTGTGTGTGTGTAAAGATGTCCTGGGCTCCCTGACCCAGTGTGTGTGTGTGTGTAAAAATGTCCTGGGCTCTCTGACCCAGTGTGTGTGTGTGTGTAAAGATGTCCTGGGCTCTCTTACCCAGTGTGTGTGTGTGTGTGTGTGTGTGTGTGTGTGTATAGATGTCCTGGGCTCTCTGACCCAGTGTGTGTGTGTGTGTGTGTGTGTGTGTGTATAGATGTCCTGGGCTCTCTGACCCAGTGTGTGTATGTGTGTGTGTGTGTGTGTTTAAAGATGTCCTGGGTTCTCTGACCCAGTGTGTGTCTGTGTGTGTGTGTGTGTGTGTAAAGATGTCCTGGGCTCCCTGACCCAGTGTGTGTGTGTGTGTAAAGATGTCCTGGGCTCTCTGACCCAGTGTGTGTGTGTGTGTAAAGATGTCCTGGGCTCTCTTACCCAGTGTGTGTGTGTGTGTGTGTGTATAGATGTCCTGGGCTCTCTGACCCAGTGTGTGTATGTGTGTGTGTGTGTGTGTGTTTAAAGATGTCCTGGGTTCTCTGACCCAGTGTGTGTGTGTGTGTGTGTGTGTGTGTAAAGATGTCCTGGGCTCTCTGACCCAGTGTGTGTGTGTGTGTGTGTGTGTGTAAAGATGTCCTGGGCTCGCTGACCCAGTGTGTGTGTGTGTGTGTGTAAAGATGTCCTGGGCTCTCTGACCCAGTGTGTGTGTGTGTGTGTGTGTGTGTGTGTGTAAAGATGTCCTGGGCTCGCTGACCCAGTGTGTGTGTGTAAAGATGTCCTGGGCTCGCTGACCCAGTGTGCGTGTGTGTGTGTGTGTGTAAAGATGTCCTGGGCTCTCTGACCCAGTGTGTGTGTGTGTGTGTGTGTGTGTGTAAAGATGTCCTGGGCTCTCTGACCAAGTGTGTGTGTAAAGATGTCCTGGGCTCTCTGACCCAGTGTGTGTGTGTGTGTGTGTGTGTGTGTAAAGATGTTCTGGGCTCTCTGACCCAGTGTGTGTGTGTGTGTGTAAAGATGTCCTGGGCTCTCTGACCCAGTGTGTTTGTGTGTGTGTGTGTGTGTAAAGATGTCCTGGGCTCGCTGACCCAGTGTGTGTGTGTGTGTATGTGTGTGTGTATGTAGAGATGTCCTGGGCTCGCTGACCCAGTGTGTGTATGTGTGTGTGTGTGTGTAAAGATGTTCTGGGCTTTCTGACCCAGTGTGTGTGTGTGTGTGTGTGTGTGTAAAGATGTTCTGGGCTTTCTGACCCAGTGTGTGTGTGTGTGTGTGTGTGTGTAAAGATGTTCTGGGCTTTCTGACCCAGTGTGTGTGTGTGTGTGTGTGTGTAAAGATGTTCTGGGCTCTCTGAACCAGTGTGTGTGTGTATGTGTGTGTGTAAAGATGTTCTGGGCTCGCTGACCCAGTGTGTGTGCAAAGATGTTCTGGGCTCTCTGACCCAGTGTGTGTTTGTGTGTGTGTGTAATGATGTTCTGGGCACTCTGACCCAGTGTGTGTGTGTGTGTGTGTGTAAAGATGTCCTGGGCTCGCTGACCCATTGTGTGTGTGTGTGTAAAGATGTCCTGGGCTCTCTGACACAGTGTGTGTGTGTGTGTGTGTGTAAAGATGTCCTGGGCTCTCTGACCTAGTGTGTGTGTGTGTGTGTGTGTAAAGATGTCCTGGTCTCGCTGACCCAGTGTGTGTGTGTGTGTGTGTAAAGATGTCCTGGGCTCTCTGACCCAGTGTGTGTGTGTGTGCGTGTGTAAGGATGTCCTGGGCTCTCTGACCCAGTGTGTGTGTAAAGATGTCCTGGGCTCGCTGACCCAGTGTGTGTGTGTGTGTGTGTGTGTGTGTAAAGATGTCCTGGGCTCTCTGACCCAGTGTGTGTGTGTGTGTGTGTGTGTAAAAATGTCCTGGGCTCTCTGACCCAGTGTGTGTGTGTGTAAAGATGTCCTGGGCTCGCTGACCCAGTGTGTGTGTGTGTGTGTGTGTGTGTAAAGATGTCCTGGGCTCTCTGACCCAGTGTGTGTGTGTGTGTGTGTGTGTAAAAATGTCCTGGGCTCTGTGACCCAGTGTGTGTGTGTGTGTGTGTGTGTGTGTGTAAATATGTCCTGGGCTCTCTGACCCTGTGTGTGTGTGTAAAGATGTTCTGGGCTCGCTGACCCAGTGTGTGTGTGTGTGTGTGCAAAGATGTTCTGAGCTCTCTGACCCAGTGTGTGTGTGTGTGTGTGTGTAAATATGTTCTGGGCTCTCTGACCCTGTGTGTGTGTGTGTAAAGATGTCCTGGGCTCGCTGACCCAGTGTGTGTGTGTGTGTGTGTGTGTGTGTGTAAAGATGTCCTGGGCTTTCTGACCCAGTGTGTGTGTGTGTGTGTGTGTGTAAAGATGTTCTGGGCTCTCTGACCCAGTGTGTGTGTGTGTGTGTGTGTGTGTGTGTGTGTAAAGATGTCCTGGGCTCTCTGACCCAGTGTGTGTGTGTGTGTGTGTGTGTGTAAAGATGTCCTGGGCTCTCTGACCCACTGTGTGTGTGTGTGTGTGTGTGTAAAGATGTCCTGGGCTCTCTGACCCAGTGTGTGTGTGTGTGTGTGTGTGTGTAAAGATGTCCTGGGCTCTCTGACCCAGTGTGTGTGTGTGTGTGTGTGTGTGTGTGTAAAGATGTCCTGGGCTCCCTGACCCAGTGTGTGTGTGTGTGTAAAAATGTCCTGGGCTCTCTGACCCAGTGTGTGTGTGTGTGTAAAGATGTCCTGGGCTCTCTTACCCAGTGTGTGTGTGTGTGTGTGTGTGTGTATAGATGTCCTGGGCTCTCTGACCCAGTGTGTGTGTGTGTGTGTGTGTGTGTGTGTATAGATGTCCTGGGCTCTCTGACCCAGTGTGTGTATGTGTGTGTGTGTGTGTGTTTAAAGATGTCCTGGGTTCTCTGACCCAGTGTGTGTCTGTGTGTGTGTGTGTGTGTGTAAAGATGTCTTGGGCTCCCTGACCCAGTGTGTGTGTGTGTGTAAAGATGTCCTGGGCTCTCTGACCCAGTGTGTGTGTGTGTGTAAAGATGTCCTGGGCTCTCTTACCCAGTGTGTGTGTGTGTGTGTGTGTATAGATGTCCTGGGCTCTCTGACCCAGTGTGTGTATGTGTGTGTGTGTGTGTGTGTGTGTGTGTTTAAAGATGTCCTGGGTTCTCTGACCCAGTGTGTGTGTGTGTGTGTGTGTGTGTGTAAAGATGTCCTGGGCTCTCTGACCCAGTGTGTGTGTGTGTGTGTGTGTGTGTAAAGATGTCCTGGGCTCGCTGACCCAGTGTGTGTGTGTGTGTGTGTGTGTGTGTAAAGATGTCCTGGGCTCTCTGACCCAGTGTGTGTGTGTGTGTGTGTGTGTGTGTGTGTAAAGATGTCCTGGGCTCGCTGACCCAGTGTGTGTGTGTAAAGATGTCCTGGGCTCGCTGACCCAGTGTGCGTGTGTGTGTGTGTGTGTAAAGATGTCCTGGGCTCTCTGACCCAGTGTGTGTGTGTGTGTGTGTGTGTGTAAAGATGTCCTGGGCTCTCTGACCAAGTGTGTGTGTAAAGATGTCCTGGGCTCTCTGACCCAGTGTGTGTGTGTGTGTGTGTGTGTGTAAAGATGTTCTGGGCTCTCTGACCCAGTGTGTGTGTGTGTGTGTAAAGATGTCCTGGGCTCTCTGACCCAGTGTGTTTGTGTGTGTGTGTAAAGATGTCCTGGGCTCGCTGACCCAGTGTGTGTGTGTGTGTGTGTGTGTGTGTATGTAGAGATGTCCTGGGCTCGCTGACCCAGTGTGTGTATGTGTGTGTGTGTGTGTAAAGATGTTCTGGGCTTTCTGACCCAGTGTGTGTGTGTGTGTGTGTGTGTGTAAAGATGTTCTGGGCTTTCTGACCCAGTGTGTGTGTGTGTGTGTGTGTGTGTAAAGATGTTCTGGGCTTTCTGACCCAGTGTGTGTGTGTGTGTGTGTGTGTAAAGATGTTCTGGGCTCTCTGACCCAGTGTGTGTGTATGTGTGTGTGTAAAGATGTTCTGGGCTCGCTGACCCAGTGTGTGTGCAAAGATGTTCTGGGCTCTCTGACCCAGTGTGTGTTTGTGTGTGTGTGTAATGATGTTCTGGGCACTCTGACCCAGTGTGTGTGTGTGTGTGTGTGTAAAGATGTCCTGGGCTCGCTGACCCAGTGTGTGTGTGTGTGTAAAGATGTCCTGGGCTCTCTGACACAGTGTGTGTGTGTGTGTGTGTGTAAAGATGTCCTGGGCTCTCTGACCTAGTGTGTGTGTGTGTGTGTGTAAAGATGTCCTGGTCTCGCTGACCCAGTGTGTGTGTGTGTGTGTGTAAAGATGTCCTGGGCTCTCTGACCCAGTGTGTGTGTGTGTGCGTGTGTAAGGATGTCCTGGGCTCTCTGACCCAGTGTGTGTGTAAAGATGTCCTGGGCTCGCTGACCCAGTGTGTGTGTGTGTGTGTGTGTGTGTGTAAAGATGTCCTGGGCTCTCTGACCCAGTGTGTGTGTGTGTGTGTGTGTGTAAAAATGTCCTGGGCTCTCTGACCCAGTGTGTGTGTGTGTAAAGATGTCCTGGGCTCGCTGACCCAGTGTGTGTGTGTGTGTGTGTGTGTGTAAAGATGTCCTGGGCTCTCTGACCCAGTGTGTGTGTGTGTGTGTGTGTGTAAAAATGTCCTGGGCTCTGTGACCCAGTGTGTGTGTGTGTGTGTGTGTGTGTGTGTAAATATGTCCTGGGCTCTCTGACCCTGTGTGTGTGTGTAAAGATGTTCTGGGCTCGCTGACCCAGTGTGTGTGTGTGTGTGTGCAAAGATGTTCTGAGCTCTCTGACCCAGTGTGTGTGTGTGTGTGTGTGTAAATATGTTCTGGGCTCTCTGACCCTGTGTGTGTGTGTGTAAAGATGTCCTGGGCTCGCTGACCCAGTGTGTGTGTGTGTGTGTGTGTGTGTGTGTAAAGATGTCCTGGGCTTTCTGACCCAGTGTGTGTGTATGTGTGTGTGTGTAAAGATGTTCTGGGCTCTCTGACCCAGTGTGTGTGTGTGTGTGTGTGTGTGTGTGTAAAGATGTCCTGGGCTCTCTGACCCAGTGTGTGTGTGTGTGTGTGTGTGTGTGTGTGTGTAAAAATGTCCTGGGCTCTCTGACCCAGTGTGTTTGTGTGTGTGTGTGTGTGTGTGTATGTAAATATGTCCTGGGCTCTCTGACCCTGTGTGTGTGTGTAAAGATGTTCTGGGCTCGCTGACCCAGTGTGTGTGTGTGTGTGTGCAAAGATGTTCTGAGCTCTCTGACCCAGTGTGTGTGTGTGTGTGTGTGTGTGTGTGTAAATATGTTCTGGGCTCTCTGACCCAGTGTGTGTGTGTGTAAAGATGTCCTGGGCTCGCTGACCCAGTGTGTGTGTGTGTGTGTGTGTGTGTAAGGATGTCCTGGGCTCTCTGACCCAGTGTGTGTGTGTGTAAAGATGTCCTGGGCTCGCTGACCCAGTGTGTGTGTGTGTGTGTAAAGAAGTCCTGGGCCTGCTGACCCAGTGTGTGTGTGTGTGTGTGTGTAAATATGTTCTGGGCTCTCTGACCCAGTGTGTGTGTGTGTAAAGATGTCCTGGGCTCGCTGACCCAGTGTGTGTGTGTGTGTGTGTGTGTGTAAGGATGTCCTGGGCTCTCTGACCCAGTGTGTGTGTGTGTAAAGATGTCCTGGGCTCGCTGACCCAGTGTGTGTGTGTGTGTGTGTGTGTGTGTAAAGAAGCCCTGGGCCTGCTGACCCAGTGTGTGTGTGTGTGTGTGTAAAGGTGTCATGGGCTCTCTCACCCAGTGTGTGTGTGTGTGTGTGTGTGTGTAAAGATGTCCTGGGCTCGCTGACCCAGTGTGTGTGTGTGTGTGTGTGTGTAAAGATGTTCTGGGCTCTCTGACCCAGTGTGTGTGTGTATGTGTGTGTGTAAAGATGTTCTGGGCTCGCTGACCCAGTGTGTGTTTGTGTGTGTGTGTAATGATGTTCTGGGCTCTCTGACCCAGTCTGTGTGTGTGTGTGTGTGTGTAAAGATGTCCTGGGCTCTCTGACCCAGTGTGTGTGTGTGTGTGCAAAGATGTTCTGGGCTCTCTGACCCAGTGTGTGTTTGTGTGTGTGTGTAATGATGTTCTGGGCTCTCTGACCCAGTGTGTGTGTGTGTGTGTGTGTAAAGATGTCCTGGGCTCGCTGACCCAGTGTGTGTGTGTGTGTAAAGATGTCCTGGGCTCTCTGACACAGCGTGTGTGTGTGTGTGTGTGTGTGTAAAGATGTCCTGGTCTCGCTGACCCAGTGTGCGTGGGTGTGTGTGTGTGTGTGTAATGATGTCCTGGGCTCTCTGACCCAGTGTGTGTGTGTGTGTAAAGATGTCCTGGGCTCGCTGACCCAGTGTGTGTGTGTGTGTGTGTGTGTGTGTGTGTAAAGATGTCCTGGGCTCTCTGACCCAGTGTGTGTGTGAGTGTGTGTAAAAATGTCCTGGGCTCTCTGACCCAGTGTGTGTGTGTGTGTGTGTGTATGTAAATATGTCCTGGGCTCTCTGACCCTGTGTGTGTGTGCAAAGATGTTCTGAGCTCACTGACCCAGTGTGTGTGTGTGTGTGTGTGTGTAAAGATGTCCTGGGCTCGCTGACCCAGTGTGTGTTTGTGTGTGTGTGTGTGTGTGTAAAGATGTCCTGGGCTTTCTGACCCAGTGTGTGTGTGTGTAAAGATGTCCTGGGCTCGCTGACCCAGTGTGTGTGTGTGTAAAGATGTCCTGGGCTCGCTGACCCAGTGTGTGTGTGTGTGTGTGTGTGTGTGTGTGTAAAGATGTCCTGGGCTTTCTGACCCAGTGTGTGTGTGTGTGTGTGTGTGTAAAGATGTTCTGGGCTCTCTGACCCAGTGTTTGTGTGTGTGTGTAAAAATGTTCTGGGCTCGCTTACCCAGTGTGTGTGTGTGTGTGTGTGTGTGTGTAAAGATGTCCTGGGCTCTCTGACCCAGTGTGTGTGTGTGTAAAGATGTCCTGGGCTCTCTGACCCAGTGTGTGTGTGTTTGTGTGTGTAAAGATGTCCTGGGCTTTCTGACCCAGTGTGTGTGTGTAAAGATGTTCTGGGCTCTCTGACCCAGTGTGTGTGTGTAAAGATGTCCTGGGCTCTCTGACCCAGTGTGTGTGTGTGTGTGTGTGTGTGTAAAGATGTCCTGGGCTCTCTGACCCAGTGTGTGTGTGTGTGTGTGTGTATAAAGATGTCCTGGGCTCTCTGACCCAGTGTGTGTGTGTAAAGATGTCCTGAGCTCTCTGACCCACTGTGTGTGTGTGTGTGTGCGTGTGTGTGTAAAGATGTCCTGGGCTCTCTGGCCCACTGTATGTGTGTGTGTGTGTGTGTGTGTGTAAAGATGTCCTGGGGTCTCTGACCCAGTGTGTGTGTGTGTGTGTGTGTAAAGATGTCCTGGGCTCTCTGACCCAGTGTGTGTGTGTGTGTGTGTGTAAAGATGTCCTGGGCTCTCTGGCCCAGTGTGTGTGTGTGTGTGTGTGTGTGTGTGTGCGTGTGTGTGTGTAAAGATGTTCTGGGCTCTCTGACCCAGTGTGTGGGTGTGTGTGTGTGTGTGTAAATATGTCCTGGGCTCTCTGACCCAGTGTGTGTGTGTGTATAAAGATGTCCTGGGCTCTCTGACCCAGTGTGTGTGTGTGTGTGTGTGTGTAAAGATGTCCTGGGCTCTCTGACCCAGTGTGTGTGTGTGTGTGTGTGTGTGTGTAAAGATGTCCTGGGCTCTCTGACCCAGTGTGTGTGTGTGTGTGTGTGTGTGTGTAAAGATGTCCTGGGCTCTCTGACCCAGTGTGTGTGTGTGTGTGTGTGTGTGTAAAGATGTCCTGGGCTCTCTGACCCAGTGTGTGTGTGTGTGTGTGTGTGTGTGTAAAGATGTCCTGGGCTCTCTGACCCAGTGTGTGTGTGTGTGTGTGTGTGTGTGTAAAGATGTCCTGGGCTCTCTGACCCAGTGTGTGTGTGTGTGTGTGTGTGTAAAGATGTCCTGGGCTCTCTGACCCAGTGTGTGTGTGTGTGTGTGTGTGTGTGTAAAGATGTCCTGGGCTCTCTGACCCAGTGTGTGTGTGTGTGTGTGTGTGTGTGTAAAGATGTCCTGGGCTCTCTGACCCAGTGTGTGTGTGTGTGTGTGTGTAAAGATGTCCTGGGCTCTCTGACCCAGTGTGTATGTGTGTGTGTGTGTGTAAAGATGTCCTGGGCTCTCTGACCCAGTGTGTGTGTGTGTGTGTGTGTGTGTGTGTAAAGATGTCCTGGGCTCTCTGACCCAGTGTGTGTGTGTGTGTGTGTGTGTGTAAAGATGTCCTGGGCTCTCTGACCCAGTGTGTGTGTGTGTGTGTGTGTGTGTGTAAAGATGTCCTGGGCTCTCTGACCCAGTGTGTGTGTGTGTGTGTGTGTAAAGATGTCCTGGGCTCTCTGACCCAGTGTGTGTGTGTGTGTGTGTGTGTAAAGATGTCCTGGGCTCTCTGACCCAGTGTGTGTGTGTGTGTGTGTGTGTGTAAAGATGTCCTGGGCTCTCTGACCCAGTGTGTGTGTGTGTGCGTGTGTAAAGATGTCCTGGGCTCTCTGACCCAGTGTGTGTGCGTGTGTGTGTGTAAAGATGTTCTGGGCTCTCTGACCCAGTGTGTGTGTGTGAGTGTGTGTGTGTGTGTGTAAAGATGTCCTGGGCTCTCTGACCCAGTGTGTGTGTGTGTGTGTGTGTGTAAAGATGTTCTGGGCTCTCTGACCCAGTGTGTGTGTGTGTGTGTAAAGATGTCCTGGGCTCTCTGACCCAGTGTGTGTGTGCGTGTGTGTGTGTGTGTGTGTGTAAAGATGTCCTGGGCTCGCTGACCCAGTGGGTGTGTGTGTGTGTGTGTGTAAAGATGTCCTGGGCTCTCTGACCCAGTGTGTGTATGTGTGTAAAGATGTCCTGGGCTCTCTGACCCAGTGTGTGTGTGTGTGTGTGTGTAAAGATGTCCTGGGCTCTCTGACCCAGTGTGTGTGTGTGTGTGTAAAGATGTCCTGGGCTCGCTGACCCAGTGTGTGTGTGTGTGTGTGTGTGTGTGTGTAAAGATGTTCTGGGCTCTCTGACCCAGTGTGTGTGTGTGTGTGTGTGTGTAAAGATGTCCTGGGCTCTCTGACCCAGTGTGTGTGTGTGTGTGTGTGTGTGTGTGTGTAAAGATGTCCTGGGCTCTCTGACCCAGTCTGTGTGTGTGTGTGTGTGTAAAGATGTCCTGGGCTCGCTGACCCAGTGTGTGTGTGTGTGTGTGTGTGTAAAGATGTCCTGGGCTCTCTGACCCAGTCTGTGTGTGTGTGTGTGTGTGTGTGTAAAGATGTTCTGGGCTCTCTGACCCAGTGTGTGTGTGTGTGTGTGTGTGTGTAAAGATGTTCTGGGCTCTCTGACCCAGTGTGTGTGTGTGTGTGGAAAGATGCCCTGGTCTCTCTGACCCAATGTGTGTGTGTGTGTGTGTGTGTAAAGATGTTCTGGGCTCTCTGACCCAGTGTGTGTGTGTGTGTGGAAAGATGCCCTGGTCTCTCTGACCCAATGTGTGTGTGTGTGTGTGTAAAGATGTTCTGTTCTCTCTGACCCAGTGTGTGTGTTAAGATGTTCTGGGCTCTCTGACCCAGTGTGTGTGTGTGTGTGTGTGTAAAGATGTTCTGTTCTCTCTGACCCAGTGTGTGTGTGTGTGTGTGTGTAAAGATGTTCTGGGCTCTCTGACCCAGTGTGTGTGTGTGTGTGTGTGTGTAAAGATGTCCTGGGCTCTCTGACCCAGTGTGTGTGTGTGTGTGTGTGTGTGTGTGTGTAAAGATGTCCTGGGCTCTCTGACCCAGTCTGTGTGTGTGTGTGTGTGTAAAGATGTCCTGGGCTCGCTGACCCAGTGTGTGTGTGTGTGTGTGTGTGTAAAGATGTCCTGGGCTCTCTGACCCAGTCTGTGTGTGTGTGTGTGTGTGTGTAAAGATGTTCTGGGCTCTCTGACCCAGTGTGTGTGTGTGTGTGTGTGTGTGTAAAGATGTTCTGGGCTCTCTGACCCAGTGTGTGTGTGTGTGTGGAAAGATGCCCTGGTCTCTCTGACCCAATGTGTGTGTGTGTGTGTGTGTGTAAAGTTGTTCTGGGCTCTCTGACCCAGTGTGTGTGTGTGTGTGGAAAGATGCCCTGGTCTCTCTGACCCAATGTGTGTGTGTGTGTGTGTAAAGATGTTCTGTTCTCTCTGACCCAGTGTGTGTGTTAAGATGTTCTGGGCTCTCTGACCCAGTGTGTGTGTGTGTGTGTGTGT
>NC_092726.1:42932269-42934769 GCF_047496885.1 Scyliorhinus torazame | reverse complement strand
CCTGGGCTCTCTTACCCAGTGTGTGTGTGTGTGTGTGTGTGTGTGTGTATAGATGTCCTGGGCTCTCTGACCCAGTGTGTGTGTGTGTGTGTGTATAGATGTCCTGGGCTCTCTGACCCAGTGTGTGTATGTGTGTGTGTGTGTGTGTTTAAAGATGTCCTGGGTTCTCTGACCCAGTGTGTGTCTGTGTGTGTGTGTGTGTGTAAAGATGTCCTGGGCTCCCTGACCCAGTGTGTGTGTGTGTGTAAAGATGTCCTGGGCTCTCTGACCCAGTGTGTGTGTGTGTGTAAAGATGTCCTGGGCTCTCTTACCCAGTGTGTGTGTGTGTGTGTGTGTGTGTGTGTATAGATGTCCTGGGCTCTCTGACCCAGTGTGTGTATGTGTGTGTGTGTGTGTGTGTGTGTGTGTGTGTTTAAAGATGTCCTGGGTTCTCTGACCCAGTGTGTGTGTGTGTGTGTGTGTGTGTGTGTAAAGATGTCCTGGGCTCTCTGACCCAGTGTGTGTGTGTGTGTGTGTGTGTGTGTAAAGATGTCCTGGGCTCGCTGACCCAGTGTGTGTGTGTGTGTGTGTGTGTGTGTAAAGATGTCCTGGGCTCTCTGACCCAGTGTGTGTGTGTGTGTGTGTGTGTGTGTGTGTGTAAAGATGTCCTGGGCTCGCTGACCCAGTGTGTGTGTGTAAAGATGTCCTGGGCTCGCTGACCCAGTGTGCGTGTGTGTGTGTGTGTGTGTAAAGATGTCCTGGGCTCTCTGACCCAGTGTGTGTGTGTGTGTGTGTGTGTGTAAAGATGTCCTGGGCTCTCTGACCCAGTGTGTGTGTAAAGATGTCCTGGGCTCTCTGACCCAGTGTGTGTGTGTGTGTGTGTGTGTGTGTAAAGATGTTCTGGGCTCTCTGACCCAGTGTGTGTGTGTGTGTGTAAAGATGTCCTGGGCTCTCTGACCCAGTGTGTTTGTGTGTGTGTGTGTGTGTAAAGATGTCCTGGGCTCGCTGACCCAGTGTGTGTGTGTGTGTGTGTGTGTGTGTGTATGTAGAGATGTCCTGGGCTCGCTGACCCAGTGTGTGTATGTGTGTGTGTGTGTGTAAAGATGTTCTGGGCTTTCTGACCCAGTGTGTGTGTGTGTGTGTGTGTGTGTGTAAAGATGTTCTGGGCTTTCTGACCCAGTGTGTGTGTGTGTGTGTGTGTGTGTAAAGATGTTCTGGGCTTTCTGACCCAGTGTGTGTGTGTGTGTGTGTGTGTAAAGATGTTCTGGGCTCTCTGACCCAGTGTGTGTGTGTATGTGTGTGTGTAAAGATGTTCTGGGCTCGCTGACCCAGTGTGTGTGCAAAGATGTTCTGGGCTCTCTGACCCAGTGTGTGTTTGTGTGTGTGTGTAATGATGTTCTGGGCACTCTGACCCAGTGTGTGTGTGTGTGTGTGTGTAAAGATGTCCTGGGCTCGCTGACCCAGTGTGTGTGTGTGTGTAAAGATGTCCTGGGCTCTCTGACACAGTGTGTGTGTGTGTGCGTGTGTAAGGATGTCCTGGGCTCTCTGACCCAGTGTGTGTGTAAAGATGTCCTGGGCTCGCTGACCCAGTGTGTGTGTGTGTGTGTGTGTGTGTAAAGATGTCCTGGGCTCTCTGACCCAGTGTGTGTGTGTGTGTGTGTGTGTAAAAATGTCCTGGGCTCTCTGACCAGTGTGTGTGTTTGTAAAGATGTCCTGGGCTCGCTGACCCAGTGTGTGTGTGTGTGTGTGTGTGTGTAAAGATGTCCTGGGCTCTCTGACCCAGTGTGTGTGTGTGTGTGTGTGTGTAAAAATGTCCTGGGCTCTGTGACCCAGTGTGTGTGTGTGTGTGTGTGTGTAAATATGTCCTGGGCTCTCTGACCCTGTGTGTGTGTGTAAAGATGTTCTGGGCTCGCTGACCCAGTGTGTGTGTGTGTGTGTGCAAAGATGTTCTGAGCTCTCTGACCCAGTGTGTGTGTGTGTGTGTGTGTAAATATGTTCTGGGCTCTCTGACCCTGTGTGTGTGTGTGTAAAGATGTCCTGGGCTCGCTGACCCAGTGTGTGTGTGTGTGTGTGTGTGTGTGTGTGTAAAGATGTCCTGGGCTTTCTGACCCAGTGTGTGTGTGTGTGTGTGTGTGTAAAGATGTTCTGGGCTCTCTGACCCAGTGTGTGTGTGTGTGTGTGTGTGTGTAAAGATGTCCTGGGCTCTCTGACCCAGTGTGTGTGTGTGTGTGTGTGTGTGTGTGTGTGTGTAAAAATGTCCTGGGCTCTCTGACCCAGTGTGTGTGTGTGTGTGTGTGTGTGTGTATGTAAATATGTCCTGGGCTCTCTGACCCTGTGTGTGTGTGTAAAGATGTTCTGGGCTCGCTGACCCAGTGTGTGTGTGTGTGCAAAGATGTTCTGAGCTCTCTGACCCAGTGTGTGTGTGTGTGTGTGTGTGTGTGTAAATATGTTCTGGGCTCTCTGACCCAGTGTGTGTGTGTGTAAAGATGTCCTGGGCTCGCTGACCCAGTGTGTGTGTGTG